>NW_016159957.1:3454-7584 GCF_001687245.7 Rhagoletis zephyria | reverse complement strand
TTCCGGATTTTGTTTGAACCATCACGCTCCGTACTTGTCCATCTTTTGCTTTTATGGCGTCCACAATTTTTCCTTTGGGCCAGCAATTTCGCGGCAAATCGCGATCGACTATCACTACAACATCGCCAATACGCACAGGGGGTATTTTGTTGAACCACTTACTACGACGTGAGATGATAGGTCATATTCCGTGGTTCATGTAAATGCAGTTCATGTTGCAGGATGTTATCCGATGCTTTTTTGTTCCATACGTTTTGCTGTTACTCACTTTTTACTCTCACTTCAGAGAGTGATTTTGCTGTTTGACCTTCTTCCAGGATTTTACACGAAAAGTATTGGATCAGAGCTATTATATCATCTATACATATGCATATTATACATACATATATTCATGTATGTTCATCAGTTGTCAACGGTTAAAATGATTTCAGTATTTTTTTAACTTTTCGCCTTGCTTTTTAGTTGCAACAAATGAGTCCATACATATTTATGTACGTACATAGGTACAAAGCCGTATGCATGTGCGGAGTTTAAATAATCGGATGTAATAATCAATTGTAGCGCATTTCCTCTTACTATGCATATTCCTAAATGTATGCAACCATTTGGTAAGCAAACACAAGGTGCTTCTAATGAAAATAAAAATTCTATGCTTAAACACACATGCTAAGCCCTTCGAAATTTTGTGCTGGGATATGCGTTACAGCTTCGCAAATTTTACCCCTACCGAAACCAAAGATGTATACACATCAAAAAAATCGGTAGATTTCTATGAAACTGGGTATCTGAGGGTTTTCTGGGCCGCTGATTACATATCTAAAGTCATTTACCAAAAATTAAAAGTGGCGGCTCCAATATGGCGGACGAAAATTAAAAAAAAAAATCGGTAGATTTCTATGTAATTGGGTACCGGGGGGTTTTCTAGGTTGCTGATTACGAATCTAAAGTCATTTACTTAATTTACTTTATTTACTTCGGAACGAGCATTTTCATCAGATATTTCTTTCAATTTACTAATCACATAATCACGGACACCCTGTTGTCTTTTAGAAGTTTCAGCAACACTTCTCCAAATGTCAAACAACTCACTTCTTAAGATTTTATTTACCATGACTAAAATTTAAGATCACAGCAAGAAACACAAATAAATTTCAGAAAAAATTTTATAACAGCGCTTAAAGATTTCCATGCCTGTTGTATAATTTTGTAATTTCAGAAAGCGGAAAATTCGCGAGGTACTATTTTTTTTTAACTCTTACATAACCAAAGTTTTTATAACTCCAAGTATTTTCCTGTTTTAACACACAACCCCTATAGCGAAATAAGTGTAATTTTTTGTTTATAAAGTCAATTTGCAATTATGCAAATATCTGTGAGTGCAATTAGCAATCTTTTAAGTTAAATTTCAGCTTTCAAAATAGAGTTCTCAAATTGGAGGCGTTTACTTGCCTTTTTTGTTTGTTTTCATATGTTAATGCTTTAATAAATGCAATTTCTATTTGAATGTATTGTCAGGAATGTATTCCAAGTACCATTAAGTATTTTAAAAAGAAACTAATTTTGACTTTCGTCCAGCTAGATCTGCTATCCGAACCACTGTGCATCGTTTTGTCAGTATCGTTGCAACAATGAGTCCATACATATTTATGTACATACATAGGTACAAAGCCGTATGCACGTGCGGAGTTTAAATAATCAGAAGTAGTAATCAATTTTAGCACATTTCCTCTTGCTATGCATATGCCTAATTGTATGCAATTATTTGGCAAACAAACACCGGGTGCTTCTAATGAAAATAAAAATTTTATGCTGAAATACACTTGCTAAGCCCTTCAAAATTTTATGCTGGGAGATGCGTTACAGCTTCGCAAATTTTACCCCTACCGAAACCAGAGATGTATACACATCAATAAGGCCAATATGGCTCAAAGGACAACATCAAATAAGAGTCCGAATAGAGTTATTTATGGGGACTATAAGCCACATTTAAGAGCCTCAAAAAAACTCTGAAACGACTTAAATATGAGGCCAAAAATTGCTTTAAAAAGAGTCCAAAATGAGCCGTTTATGNTAAGGCCAATATGGCTCAAAGGACAACATCAAATAAGAGTCCGAATAGAGTTATTTATGGGGACTATAAGCCACATTTAAGAGCCTCAAAAAAACTCTGAAACGACTTAAATATGAGGCCAAAAATTGCTTTAAAAAGAGTCCAAAATGAGCCGTTTATGAAGCCAATGAGAGTCCAATATGACTCATTGGGAGGCTCATTTGATGTATGAATTTAAGCTCATTTAAGTCGACCTTCGGACGAAGGAAAACACACTAATTTCGGGCTCTTAAATGAGCTCATTATGAGCGTAAAGGCTCCGAAACGGGACTCCTTAAAGACTCATTTATGACTCCAAATGTATATTTCATTGATATGTACATATCTCTCGAATATAGGGAAAGCACTTATTGAATTTTGTTTTTCGTGTTGCGCATGCATTTTCTTTTTACTTTAAAATTTCAATACTTCACACAATTAAAAAAAAACGTTTTTCTCGAAAAGTCAATGCTGAAACCATACGCTTTATTTCCTTTTAAATAAATTTCTTTTAATTCCGCAAATTAGAAATTCGCTAGAAATGTAAATACATAATTACTTCCAAATGTTAATTCTTGACTCAAGGGAATGCTTCGAACTATATCCGCTTAATTCACAGAACATGCTTTTCATGTGAGCGTTTTCATAATATCTAATAAATTTGTATGTACAAAATCCAATGTGATACACGAAACACAAAGAAATTTAAATAAATCAGTTTCTACCTACCGATTATCTTTTGACTTACGAATTCTTAGAAACACACCACTCTTGTAAGACACAAAACTCCGTGACAAACGTTTAACCTCGTATGTATTATGTTCAAGACCGGTTTCAATATGTAGGAACGACACTAATTACTATTTCAGTTGAAAAAAATATCAATAACGAAAAATAAACACTGGCATATGTCGATGTCGTTGAAAAGCAAAATTGTATTCAAAAGAATTTGGTGCAAAGTAAATTTTGTTTGCAAAAATTCGTATATCTTTTTTGTCCACATTCCACTTTTGATAAAATATAGCCTAAGTTACGTCCGAGGTCAATGTCTAGATACCAGTTAAAGCCCGATTTTTATCCATTCAGTAGTTCCGGATACTAGTGAGCTCAAACAGAAAAACAATCTACAGTTTTATTATAGTAAAGATGATTTAAATATTTTAATTTTTAACGATGCAAAGTGAAGTGTATGTGTATACCTACATATATACTGCTGCAAATAATTATAAACTCAAAGTAATTTTAATTGCAACGCAAAAATTTTAAAACAAATTGGTGAATTTACATAGTCTCATAAAATTATAAGTCCGAAAGTAAAAACTTAAAAATTACGTAGTATGTTATACCGTTAATACGCACCGAAAATACAGAAGTCACAGTTGTATTTTTTTAATTCCTTTTTCCATGCTAGACAACAACAAAATCTTTAAACAAAGCTAGTACAAACGCTAGTAGTAGTAGTTAAACAAACGAAGACGACATTCTTATGACCAATTTTTATACTTTATTTAATGCCACAAAATCCCAACACTGGTTATACAACCATATAACGAAGTTCCAATTTTGTTTTTATTAAAAAACTGATGGTTTTTTATAAACATATTATCTCTAATTTTATCAAATAAAGTTTAACTGCTAAATTATAAAAGAAACTTTTTTCATAAGAGTTTATAGAAATTAAATGATTTAGCAGGATTCTAGCCATTTTTGTTTATTAATCTGGCGGGACGGCAGAAACAGAAATGGCAACACTGGTGAAGAGTACCGACTTGCTTGCGCGCATATTAGCTGTTTTGTAATACACTTTTGCATTGTCAGTGTTCAGTTGGTAGCAAATTTTCAAAGGTAGGGGTTGTTCTTACGCAGATAACTTTTCGATAGAAATTTGCTTGGAAAACAAGTAAGAGCAGCGCTGTCTTCGGCTATGCCGAAGGCTTCATACCTTTCATGAACATCTGCAAATTTTAGTTTGACAGATTACTGATTTTGAATACATCTGCATACATCGATAGAGGAGTTACATACTTATATAAAAAATCGC
>NW_016159957.1:0-898 GCF_001687245.7 Rhagoletis zephyria | reverse complement strand
GGACAGACGGACAGACGGACAGACGGACATGGATAAATCAACTCAGCTCGACGTTCTGATCATATAAGTATACATTTTAATGGGTCTATCTCTTTTTGTTCTGGTACTTACAAACATCGGACCAAAGTTATAATACCATTTCATGCTCATGAAAGGTATAAAAAGGACAATCATGTGCAGGCATGGGCAGAGAGTTAGCAGGTGCTAAAAGAGCGTAAGCGTCGCGTGTACGTATACAAGCGAGAGCGCAGCGATGAGAACACGACAGCATGCAAAATGAATTACGTAAACTAACACATTCTCACTTTTAGCTCACGATTGTTTGTGGTAGTGCCCACCTCTGATCATGTGCAAAACAACCTTTTTATATGACGGTTTTCTACCGACTGAGCCTAGTAGCAGCGCTCGGCTCTCTTATTTACGTACCCATGCGCAAGCAAGATCGTTAACACGTTATTGTTCGCCAGTATGAATTAGCACATACTATTTTTTACATATACAGTAGATTTTTCTTAGCTGCACATCCTTCTTTGCACGAAAAACTTGTGCACCTAANAAAAATAATGCAAGCGAAATTTTTTTTCGAATGGTATCTTATTATCTGTATAACTAGAAAAATTGATAGCCATTTCCGTTGTTCTGCGATATGAGTAAAATAAATAAAAGCTTGTAAAATTAGGTAATTGTAGGCCAGTGCAGGTAAACGTAATACTTTCTTTGATAATTGATACTAGTTGCACAATTTTTAAGGCAGCTATCGCCAATGTGCAGGTATGTTGAATGCATCTATCGGAGCAGTTTCCTTATAAATGTTAAAAACAATGTATCAGATGCGCATTTTGGGGTAGGTATCTTAAACGTGCACTTAAGCATAAAGGCAGCAAAGCAAAATATACTG
>NW_016159956.1:52211-73415 GCF_001687245.7 Rhagoletis zephyria | reverse complement strand
AAAAAAAAAGGTATCAAGCTCTTAAAAAATCACCCGTTACATATGTATAGTACCTACATAAAACATACCTACTATGGGTATATACACCCATATTTGATCTCTTCCATTTCGCAATAATTTTAGTTGCCCTTTTCTTAAATTTTTTTTGCAACTAAACCCAAAGCTAATTATCTTTTTGCTTTCAATTCCATTTCACTCAGTCCAATGCTTTACATAAATAGTTTTTCAACAATTTTAAGCGCGCTCTCATAACTTTGGTATGTATGTACATTAGACTGTACGATCTTACAAGCAAGCAAACAAAAACGTTCGATGTTCACCCTGAGTCTAAAGTTTTTTTGCAAGACAATTTCAAAAAAAAAATTGTTTGCCGAACATTTTTACATTTTGCGGTGAAAATTTGTTGAAAATAGTTATACTAATTAATCAAAATTCTTCTCTGGCAAAAGTTTGATGATTTTTGTTGAACTTTGCCTGACAATGGCAAATTGAAGGATTTGAAGTTTTAGAAAAAAGCTCCCTTGCCAACTTTCCTGATGAAAAGCTATTTTTAAAGAAAGCACTTGTATATAATTTTTCTCGCGCTGGTCCAACAGTCGGAAAGGCCGAGTGAGCAAAGCACTGGCGTGCCATTCGGGAGATCCGAGGTTCAGGTCCTTCGGAAGAGAAGATTTTTCTTAAATTTTTCTTTTTTCTATTTACTTCTTGATTATATTATTTTAAAAATGTTTTTTTTTTTTTAATTTAATTTTAAGGAAGTCATATTTTTCCATTTTTATTACTATTTTTTCTTGAAATTTTTAGACATGAGTTTTAAAGAAAAAAAAATCGGTATTAAGTTTTTAGAATTTTATTTTCTATTACAGCTGGTTTCACCAGCAATTTAAATGGGAAATGATTTTTAATTTCTGTCAATTCATGAAATTAAAATCATTTTTCACTTAAATTGCTTTTGTGAAATTGTCTGTAAATCTTTAATTTTTAGAATTTTTTTATTATTTTAACGAGCAAAATATTTATTATTTTTAATTTCATTTAATTAACTTAAAAACTTGTTGCTAAATGATAAACAGAATAACGCTAATAACTCCTCGTTAGCATGTCTTTCAATTAGTCTTTCGGAAGACGGAAAAGAGCTGTCAAGATATTGACTGAATTTCGAAAGACTGTCGTGAATTTAAAGACCGTTTCTAGAATTGCTTTGTTAGTTTACTAACATTACAAAAGTATCGACATATGATACTTAACGAGCCGACTATTAATGCAGAAGATGTTTTGAAAAATGTAAAGAAGCAAAGACATGAAAAAAATCGAAATTGCGAACTTTTTTTACTGGTACAGCCTAATGTACATACACATAGTAGCCTTTGGATGGGTTAAGTAAGCGCTGAGTTGGAAAATTCAAAGTCATTACAATGAGGAAATGATATTCTCATAATTTAACGAGGCTGCAAGCAACAGCATGCAACAACCGTTCAATTGCATTTGTATTAGGAATGCTATTAACTGTTTAAGCGTTTTTGCTTTCTTTTCATCCACAAATATCGCGCCAATGCAAGAAAAAAGGAGAAACAGCGCGCAACATTTGCGTGCAACAAGCTGACCGGCCAGTCTCAACTAAGTATGCAGCGAGTCACAGCCAGTCGGCGGCAACATGTTGTTATTGTTGATGAAAGACGATGCCGCTTTTATTTACATATTTTATTCACCTATAAGAATATGCACACACACATACACACATATGTATTGTATATACGCGCATAGCTGTTACAGGTTGAACCTGTACATTTTTTTGTTACAAATGTGATAAAAAGAAATTGCTGCGAAAAAACAGTTGACAGCAGCTATAGCAAAAAGCGCTAAACTCACTACTTTAGTAGCTGTGCGAAAACAAAGGTAAAAATAACGCTCGATATGAGTTAATCTGTGCTTAGCGTTTTCTTTACGCCGCTAATCTTTGCTACACATTGCCGCTGGCTGCATGCCAGTGCTTGCAGCGGACGGATGTGGCGACACGGCAGCGGACATTGGCAATGAAGTGCACGCATTTGCATTTTTTTATTTTTTTTGTAGATTGTAAGAGTACACTTTTTTACTTACTCATTTTCTTACCAACAACGGAAATTGCAAAGTTATGCTTATGTAAATTTTTTATTTGATATTAGTCAATTACAAAAAAAAACATAAAATAAGTTATGGAAAGTGGTTTTAATCCGTTAAGTGAAACTCCAAAGTCCTTAATAATAAAAAAGAGAGAAAATCATAAAAACTCCGATACGTGGGCTGCGCTTCAAGCCTCGCTCTAGTTAATAATAAGCATTGCCAGATGAATTTTGACAGTTCCAATGGCAGATTCAACATTTTCCTGCACAAAAGTAAACTTAAGGCTTAGTATACTCTGCAGGTCATGGTTTTCATTGGTTTCAAAATTTTGTTTTAGCAAAAAATTTGAATTAAAAAGTGGCTTTTAAGAATTTTCGACGTGAATCAACCAGATGAAGCACCACAACAGCATGTGTAAAATGCTTTGTCAATGTGTTTGCAGTTAGTCGTCGTTTTCTCCAAGACGAATTTCGGCAAGGTCTTCCCAGTACGGCTATTCCGACAGAAAAGATGTCTGCTGTGTGTGAAAATCCGTGAGGTAGCCTAATCCCCGGGCATCAGCTTATATTGATTGATGCAAGAAAATGTTGAAAAAATACTGCTGGGCTGGCCAAAACGACGTCCACAACATTGAAAAGGACTTGTGCATGTGATGCATCAGTTACCCGCCGATGGAGCTGTCCTTCCGTACTCTTGCGAGAGAGAGAAGCAACGACAACGTAACCCTCCCATCCCGAAAATCCCATTAGCTATGTCGTGCCAGCTGACACGGTCTCTGATTTTACGTCGGTGGCTAACTGCCTCTTGAGCCCGAAACAAAGCAGCAATACACGGTTTGGGCCTTTCAAAGTGAACAAACCCCCAGGTAGAAGAAGCACATTTAAGCGAATGGTGGCATGTTTTTGTTTAGAGAAAACCTGGTAATGTTGCAGTAATAAATAAACGCTAGACTTAATAAAAATCACAACAAAAATAATAAAAACTATTCCTCTAGATGCTCAAACTTTTTGATTTGTAAAAGAAAAAAATATGCCGCTATAGTATGTCCAGAAAGCCAAATATATTAAAGTAGTGAAAAAGTAAAAAAAAAATATGCCGAGCTTGCGAATGATCTTTGAGTAGTCCCCCGATCGGTCCATGCTTTGCTTGTCGACTTTAACGTCATGATGGGCAAAGAAGGTTTATTTGGTACAACAGTCAGCAACATCAGCCTTGACGATATAACCTCGGACAACGGAAATAGGCTGATCGATTGCGCCGTGCCGTAGAAAATAGAAATTACAAGTGCCAGACATCGGCTTAAAAATATCCACAAAGTCTCTTGGGTGTCCCACTATCTGCGAACAAGGAACCCAATTGCTCTCATTGGGACAGACAGAAGACGCGGCGACCGTTCCTGCATAAAAGCTAAAACTACTTTGTTGCGGCTATGGACTGTATGCGCCTCTTCGCGGCAAATAACCTGCGTTAGGCATCGGTGTCATAATGCACGGCCGAGAAATTTCGTCGTCGACTCACAATCCCGCTTAAACTAGCAACTTTTAGTCGGTCCAATCACTTCTTACCACAACGAAACAACAGCTGGTATGCAGAGAAATACGCAGCATACCAAGCCATCTTGCAGTCAGTGGTGACGAGAAGAGAAGGAGAAAGAGACGTTTTTTAAGAACAAGACAATATAGACAAGAAGGCAAAAGTGTGAAGAGTTTGAAATGCTGGCATGCAGAAATGCGTTAAAGTGGTTTCAAGACCGGGGCAGGATGAATATAGAAGAAATTCCGGCCCCGAATTTAGAAATCTCAGTTTACTGTGCCCAATCCTCAAAAAGAAAGATCCTGTTGTCTGCGCCAATAATCCCCTTCATGAATTAACTAAGTAGTTGGATCTTCTCAGTGTAACTTCAGGCTTGGCAAATCCGTCGTCTGTGATGATAAATCTGCGCCCAAATTCATAAAAAATAAAAAACACTTTAACTGCAGAAAACTCTTAATAACATCTTTATAAAGAATTCCCTACACAATTTTATGCCTCAACACTTTTTAAAGCCATATTTGTTTTTATTTTTTTCCATTTTTATTTCATCACATCTCATCTTCTTCCCATATAGTAAATATATCAAAATTTCTCCACTATTGACTTAGCATGAACTGCTCTGCACGCTGACCCCATTTCGAAACCCTTGCTTTCATCGCCACATCGCATGCTGCGTTGCTTCCCAGTTGTTCTCAGCCCAGTTCACTGTGGCATATACAGAGATCGAAGATCGCTATTAGCGTTTGAAATTAACTGCGATCAGTGATCACTAAGTGGCGACAATCAACAATGGCGACAGCAATGGAAATGCTGCCGTTACAGTCGCTGACGTTCCTGCTGCTGCTGCTGTTGCTCCTAGAGTGAGATCTAAACGTCTATGATGTTGACGATGCGGTTAGAGATGTTGTCGTGGCTGACTCTGGCACTGGCTGGTTCAATGGTTGTCTGGCTAGCTAGCTGCTATTATGGAGCGACGACGTCAGCATATGGGTGCGATAAACGTCGCCAAAAGTTAAACAAAGCGCTTACATTGTGTGCACACAGCTAGTTTTGTGGCGTGGTAAGCGGTGCATTTCACCCCAAAACGCCAACGCTGTCAACACTAAAAGCAAAAGCCAAAGCCAAAGCCAAAGCCACAGATAGAGACTTACTCCAAGGCATGAGACAGTTCAGCAGCCGCAAGACATTTGCGATCACTACGATGTGATAATTGCAGGCACAGTCAACAAAGCTTGTTGCAGCAGCAGCAGGCAGCAGCAGCTATGTTCAGCAACAGCAGTGGCAGCAGGAGTGGTGCATGTGAAAAAGAAAAGCAAACAGTTGATAGCATTGTTGATGGCAGTCGCCAAAGTTCCCCATACAGGGCTCTCTAATGGCATACATACATACGAGCACATACATATAAAGCAACCAAGCAACAACTGATCTGTGCTATAGATCGAACGAACGATCGATCGATTGTTGTGGACGATACAAATGTGTTGGTGGCAGGTCAGAATTGTTTGCTGCACTTAATGGGAAAACAAACTGGCTGGTTGGCTGGTTGGCTGCTTGGCTGCTTGGCTGGCTGTGCAATAGACGGTCGAGTTCGATGAATGAAGTGGGCCTGTGGAGTGATAACAAATTGTGGTGACTTAAGTAGGCGTGCGAGTGTTTGTGATGGCATGTGGGAAGTGTAAATATTTTCTTGGTTTTTGTTGCACATATATTTGTACATATATGTACATAAATATGCTTGCTGTTGCACGTAAAGGCTAACGTTTGGCATCACTTCCTGTGTGACATGAACTTTGCACTGCAAGCTACATATGACTGTTGAGAATTTCTCCATTTCGCAGCACATAACCGCTATCATTCTTTATTGTATCCAATGATTTTTTTTTTTTTTTTTTGTAAAAATGAATAAGCTTCCGCCGAAGCAATTAAAATTAGTTAAGTATAAGACATAAATTTGTGTTTGCAATTTTTCGCCTACACAACTGTCAACCTCTAAGTGCACACACACACACACACATAGCACACAAACGCATCTATGTTGCAACTGGCAAGTAATGCAGTAGCCAACAGCATACCAACTCGTTTTTCAATTGCTTCTAGCCGAATTGCGAACAACAAAAGCTTGCCCAACAACATTTGGCTGCTGCTCATCTTTGCGGCGCATCTTTTGTGGCAATCAGGGATGAAAAATGGAAATTTCAGATTGTACCTAATATCATAAAGTAAATGTACCTAAATGAGACAGATTGTACCTAAAAAAAGTTACATCATTCATTTGAAGTTTTTTTATACATTTTTTTTTTTTTAACATAAATACAAAAGATGGATGTACTTTAAACATGATTAGGTTTTTAACTGAGCCTATATCTATAGACTATAGTCTAATGGGAATCGAAGAAGCGTTGTTTTTGTTTAATTTTGACTACTGAAAAATATTGGCGAAAAAGACGAAAAACACACTTTGCGAAGTATACTTCTTTATCCAGCTTTTTATAAAACAACAGGAAAAGTCTGCTAGAAAATAATCAAATTGCCGTAAGTAACTTCGAAAGCATTTTAAATATATTTCCAGAAATCAAAAAGCGAATATGGGTCAAATAGCTATAGTTCTCATCTAAAGAAAATATGAAATTTGAAGACATCCCAGACACTGGACTGTTTCGATGTTTCGTCCAAAAAAATCTATGTTAATATCGATGTTTTGCTGGACGATACATCGTCGATACATCGTCTAGGAAAGTGGAAAACATCGACATCGTTCACTCACTCCGTTCGTATTGTGCCGAACGACCAGTGGCAAGCGAGCGCTTGTTTTCGGAAGCTGGTGCAACCATCATTCAGGATAGAAGCAGGCTTTTGGGGGCTAGATTATCAAAGCTTGTTTTCTGAACTAATTTCAAAATGTTTATTCATATTTAAATAAATAAGATTTACATATTTAATTTAATATATTTAATTTCATATATTTAAGATATTAATAATAAAACAGGTGCAAGTTTTAAGCGGCTAAAAATCGCTTTGATTTTTAATGATTTTTTTGGCGGCTTTTGCGTTTTTTTCATATAAAAGGTTAAAAATCAAGGCGATTTTTAACGGCTTTTTCTAAAAATTCAGATAAAAAAGTTCAAAATTAAGATAAAAATGTGTTGAATTTTTCAAAGTTTTGTATAAAGTTATGGTTTGCAGCGGATATGTGAATCTAGTTCTTTCGAGTTTAAAAAATATTTCAGGCTACATTTTATTTCGTGTAGTAGATTAAATATTAAAACATCGGTAAAACATCGATATATCGTTTTTATAACCGATGGTTTTTGACATCGATGTTTTTTGCGGGAGGATCGATGTTTTTAAGAGCGATGTTGCATCCCTAACTGTATGGGCGAATAAAGGCTGGTTTTCATTATGTCATATTATGACAACAAAGTTTTTTGACATATTTTGACACAACTTTCTTTCCTTTATCCCTACTTTTACCGATGATATTATGGGCCAAAAACTTACAAATAGCCACTTTAACAGCGCATGTACACGCCTGAAGGCCTATTATGATCTAAATCAATCAAAATACCATTTTTTAGTCTCATTTGGCAATTTGTTTTCACTTATTTGACCGCAAATGCCATTGAATTTGACTTAGTGAAAATAAGCGTTAAGATTAATAGAAAAAAATTACAAATTTAAGAAGTGTTAATTTTTCGTAGTAGCTGCTCTAAAAACAGTGGGCCGTATGAATAAAAATAAGCAATTGCTTTTTCTTAAAATTTCAGATCTTTTACTCAATTTATTCAAACAAAATTGAAGTAAAAGGTATGAAATTTTAAGAAAAAGCAAATGCTTAGTTTTTATTCATACGGCCCAGTGTAAGATGTTTAAGATAATACATAATATGACTTTTTTAAATGCTTCCTTTTGACCACTTTTCTTTAGAATTGTTTATTCTTCAAAATGAAGGCGAAGCTTCTCTCGTGCCTACACGTAAATATATTAGCACGGTAAAGGAAAAAGAAAAAAAAAACTAAAAATGCATCTGATCAAAAGATGATTGTACCTAAAATCTAGTGGCTGTACCTAATGTACCTTTAAGTCATCAAACGTCGGAAAAAGGTACAATTGTACCTACTTTTTCATCCCTGGTGGCAATTCAAGTGGGTGTTGTTTGTTTACTCAACTCAATGTATGTTGCTATTCTCTAGCGATTGCTGCTTACGCTTTTATGTTTGCAACAAAAACAGTCGATTGCTTGTAAGAAGCTACTGTCGTTTCAAGCCACGAAGCTACATACATACATATTTACTCTGGGCATATGTAGGTGAGCATGCACATATTTATGCCGCTGAAAGCCTATACATATGCCACATACGCTTGCCGTTGCTTTGCCACACACATGTGCGGACCGCACTGCCAGGTTATGTGGCTGCAACGTGCAGTGATTCGTGCCACTTTTTTTTGTTTTTTTTTTAGGCTTCGCTAGCGCATGCGCCACACGCTTAGTTGCAACAAAAAGCAGCATAGCGTTTTTCTAAGATTTCTTCAAAGGCCGCATCTTTGCTACGTACATACATACATAGTACGCCGCTATCGTCTTCGTTGAGTGCCAATGGCGCGCACTTTGACTAATTGAAATTCTGCGGTTGCCGCAGCTTCTTTCGTGTGTGTATTTCTCGTTTATTTTTTTTTTTAATCCAAAAGCACAAAAAACTTGTGCTTGATAGAGTTAGGTCTAACCTGTGGGTGAGTGCAGTTTGCTGACATGGCTCAGATGCTTTGAGCTGATAAAATTTTAGTTACACTTAGGTACTTACGTGTAGTAAGTACTCGTACTTTAGGTAGTGTATGCTTGTATTTATTTGCAAGCAAATGCAATTGCATTCTTTAAATAATTGTGGAGTAACTTTTTTCGCTGCAAAACGAAATAAAAATGCATGCATTATGAATTATGAATGTACTCAATTACGAATTGTGAGTTATGAATTATGATTTATAAATTATTGATTATGAATTACGGGTTACGATTTATGATTTGCAAACTATGATTTATGAATTATTATGGTTTACGAATTACATATTATGATTCATGAATCATGAATCTTGAATTTTTATTTATTAATTATGAGTCATGAATTACGTGTTAACTATAAAAAATTAATAGATATGAATTTTGGGTTATTTTTTATGAATTATTTATTTCGAATTATGAAACATTAATTATGAATAATAAATTATTAATTGTCAGTTATAAACCAAATGTCATGAATGATAAACTATGAATCACAAATTTCTAATAAATAACAAATTGCGATGTATGAATTACGGGCAGCTTTAAATTATTGATTATGTATCGTGCCTGCTAAATTATATATTTTTAATTATGAATTACGAATAGAGTTCTTGTTAGTCAGTCGACTAATCGATTAGTCGAATAGCAAAAGTCGTCTAAAAAAATAATCGACCTCGCTTAATCGACTAGTCGTTTCCTTTCGACTTTTCAACTAAATAGTGTTTTCTTGTAGTAAACACGTTGTTAACGCTTATTATTTTTAACCCGATTTTTGTATGTACAGGGTGATGCAAAATGTACCAACCGATTTTCTGACATTCCAAAAATAATTAAACTATGTATTTTTTTAACGGCACATTTTTATTAGAAGCAATGAATTTCACTTTTTCATGTTTTCAAAATGATATCTGATAGGCCCCAGCGTTGATGCAAATTTGTGGTGTTTCTGTACCATTTCGCATCAGGTTTTTCAGGATTTCCGGCGTTAGTTTGTCGATTCCTTGGCGAATGTTATTTTTGGTGGGTATGCGGCTTGTTTACGTAACCAGCCCCTATAAGTATGTAAATAGTCTGGGGCCGTCAGATTAGGCGATCCCGTTGGCCAACTGAAATCCCCTCATCGATAAATCAAATGGCCTGGGAAATGGCACAGGATTTCTTAATGCCCAAATCTGTCTTTAAAATGTTTTGTGATAATCCGAAATTATAAATACAATTTTATGCCACTACTGTTGGATTGAAATTTTGAAAGTCCAATCTCGCCTACTGTTTGCAAAATGCTGTCTTCCAAAACGTCCAAAGCTTTCAGTTTGTTCGCATAACCCACTAACTTCACGTTGTCCTAGAGATAATAATCTCGAGGCATTAAATTGCATGATCTTGGTGGAAAATCGACTGACCTGTTTCGATAAACAAAGCAACACACAACCAACAAAACCTGCCCTACGGCAGGAACTGTTTGAACATTCCACGATTCATTGCGTGAGAAAGCAATGCTCAGCTACCCGATGTTCGTACAACGGGTTTTTACAAGAAAATGAGAATGACTTCAAACACATAAAAAAGCTGACCGTAGATACGTCAGAGTAGGCTGAGTTCAGGTTCTTTTCTACGAAAACGACCACTACTTCAGTTTGATAAACATACTTTAGTAAATTTTACTAAATTTTGTTAGTTCCGAAATAAGTTCCAAGTGAGAAGCTCTTTTTGAGCGGGTCGTATAATTTTACAAAAATAGTAAATCACTCGGTAGAAAGTTAACAGTTAATAGAATTTCCAAACCACGAAAATATTTGAAGAAAATTACCATTTCCTTTTTTTGAGAAAAAAGGGTCAGCTGCATTCCAATAATACAGTTAAAATACCTTAATTTTCCAAAAAAAAAAAACTTATTTTTTGAAGATTCACAGTTGAAAAAAAAAACTGGCAACACAGCGTGTGAAACAGACACGCTCAGAGAGCGGTTCGTCGTATTAGTCGCTCAGTTGGACGATTATGTCCATCGTAAAATTGACGCAGCCCACGTTAACATTTACCTACTGAACCGTGATTTTTGAAAACGCAATTGCGCAATTTACAAACGTTGTTCTGGCGCTAGTCTAGTCTATTCATAACGAAATGCTAAGCCCAACTTAGCACAATTGATAATAGCATTGCCAGATCTAAACACTTTGGGACGGTTTGATCGCTACCGGAAAATGGAACCTCCAAAAAACGATACTTAGTTTTGAAAAAATCAAGTTACAAGTTTTTATTTCTCCTATGAAAATAATATTTATGATCTCTTAACTGCCTTTCACTGCGAAACTGGTAGCGCATAACTTTTGATATCACTTAATGGAATTACTATAAATTTTTCCAATATCAACGATAAGACATGGACAAGAATGAGTGAATTTTTGAAATATGAATATACGGGTCTTTAAACTGGAAACAAGCAACATTATTAACTGGCTCATATGCAGCCAACCTGTTGCCTTTCTCAGGTGCCACTTAAGAGCTAATAATGTGACTGCACGCACGCTCGTACGCTCACTTAAAGGCTCCGTTATGCATACTTGGCATGGCTTGAGAGCTGTCACATAAGAAATCTGTTAAATGAGCCTCGCGTGTAATCGGTTATCGAACGCACAGCACTACATACGTAGAAGTCTGTTGGTTTTTGATTTCTACGTAAAAATGGTATAGCAGTGCATGCAATGCCAAGTATGCATAACAGAGCCTTAAGGCTTGTGCAACGCTGGCGCAGCAAACCGAATGGCGTGGTGCGGCGCGGCGCGGCGCTCCAATGTGGCGGACATCATTTAAATACACTCAAGCTGGTGTCATAAATACCTGATTTTTATTTATGTACAAATATTGATAAGTAAATATGTAAGCTTGCTTAAGCATTTGCTTTCAATAAGTGTCACTGTATATGTGAAGCGCGCTTTTATGCATAAAAAGTGGCTAAGTTAAAGAAAGACTCGCTTACCAGGCCACCACAATCACGGCTGATGAAGCGATATTATGGAAATATCATAAATTCACATGGAACGCGTAGTAAATACTAAATAAAATAGTGAAACACAAAAATAAAATGTTGATTAAAAATGCTTGAAGCGGGAAAACCCAAGAAAAAAAAAGCTCATAAAATAAAAAAACAAAAAAAAACATAAAAAGCGCACAATTTCAATAAACTCACCAAAAATTATTTATGATAATTGTAATTGTTGTAAGTATGCGGGCAAGCACACCGGCAATTATGCGCATGCGCAGCTACATACATACATACATACATATGTAGTTGTGGTGACGCCGCGCAGCAGACCAGCTGTGAATTACTAGCTAGATTAATTGCGCACACTCGGCGAGTGTTGTGGCGGCTTAAAATACATTTGTAGTTGTTGTTTTTGCTATTGGTATGCTGGCTGTTGCAACAGTGGGAGGCATACCTACTTGCATTTATGCATAGTCATACATTTTTACAAACATCTGTATGTACATACAATAGATATCTAATACAACACGTTACCATTGCCGGTTGCCTATTTTTATCCGCGCATTTTGCTATGTGCATACTAGTTATTTTGTGCTAAACACATGACCATTTGCGCATGCGTTGGCGTACCGCCGGCATTGTTTGCCTCAACAAAGCAATAAGACCAAAACAATAGTGCAGAAATAAAAATGAAAATGCAGTCGTAATTGGGGCTCCCAAAAGACTAAATCAAAATCACTAAAAGTAGTCACACAAAAAAAAAACATAAAAAAAATAAAAATAATCACCAAACGTGTGATTATTGCGCTGCAGGGATTGCCAGCTATGTAGTTGTGCTCGTGCGTTCGACGGCCAGGTAGTCAGTAAGTCTCAATCCGCTAATCAAGCTACATACAGCTGATTCGTCGCCTCGCTGTGGGACCTGTATCTACATTCACGATTTAGTATATGCACATGAATACTTGTAGGTTTAACGAGTCATACTCCCTCCCAAAATTTTTAGTTTTTTTTTTTTTTTTAAACTTCAACCGCCGACTACTCATGCAGTCAATAAATTAAAAACCAAAATATCGTAAACGGTTTGCTCAAACTTGAGTAAGTAGCAGCACAGAAATGCCCATACGAGTCGCTTGCAGGAAATTCAGTTGCTTTTGAATGGCATGCCCCTCAATGGAAATTTAATCGAAGCTTGACTAGAGAGCTCTTATAAAAGGAGGAAAATTTTTCTCAATTTCCACATACCGATATGTCAAAGCAGGCTTTGCATTCGCCGCAAATTTAAAATTAAGAATATGCCTTATTCGTTTAAGTTTTTTTTTTCCTGCCGGGGTTCTGCACAAAAATTTACCTGTTCTTGCATTCGACAGCCACCTTCGCCAACGCACACTGCCAGCTTGAAACGTGACCAGCATTGGCAAGCACAAACGCGAATTTCAAACTGCTTGCCTAGCGGGAGTAAATTTCCAAAGTATAAGATCATGAATGATGATGAATGTTTTGCTGGCGAGTGGGTAGTGTTGGTGACGAGTACTGTCTGATTGTCGTAGAAGTTAAAGGACAATAAGTTTTCATTCGAAAAAAAAGGTCATACACGTGATTGAGGCACAAACATACGTATGTATATTTTTGAACAATTTAATTGCTTAAAGTACAGTATCCCCGCGTTGATTGATCCCCTCTTAAAGGGCTTTTCCGCCTATTTTAACCAATAACTCGCACACAAGCGAACATTTCCATTAATTTGCTTAGATATTTAAACAAGAACCTACACCATTTCTAACGTCCAATTAAGCAGAGATTACTGTACTTATCAGTAAAAATTTGTAAATTTCTACCATTTAAAAACAGCTGTCAGCTTCCACTTGCAGTTTTGTCCGTAAAAGTCTTTTTTTATGGCTTAATCGGCACAGTATGGTAGCCTGGAAATGTCACATCTATTGTCAACGGCACTTTTTGTTATTGGGAGGGATGAGAAAATTCCTGCTCAAGATCAAACCACTATGAATTTGGAAATCTTAAGTGTGATAGCAACTCACTTTTACTTTTTTCTGCATCTGTACCGGTCAAATCAATAGCATCCCCCTTTTTAAAGTGATATTGTTTTTCACTTATGTTTATTTATTTATTTTTAAGAATTTTCAATAAAACTAGAGATCCGTCCTACTCTAACAAAACGCATCTTTAAAAATAAGTATGTAGAAAACTAAAAAAAAAAATCAACAAATTTTCATCTAAGTTTCAACTTTTTCCCCCAGAAGATTAAGAAATTTTTTGAGTATACAATTTTATAGCTCATTCAATTTAGTGCAACAAAGTTCAAATTTCTAGTGGCTGAAAATTATCGTGCGATTTTTTAGAATTTTTTTGCCGACGATGTTGTGGGTAAAATTCAAAATTTAGAGGGTGTTTGTTTCTTTCGAAAAACTTGCCAAACTATGCCGATGATGTATTCAGAGTGAAGGCAGAGTAAAAAAATATAAATATGGCTAGGTACGAGTAATTTGTTCTCGTTCATTCCTAAAGAATTTCTGAATACCTCAGAATCTTTTTCTACCCGCTTCCTTAACAGCTTTGACGAATCTGCTAAATTTTCTCTTTGAAGTCCTCAGGCCAACAATGCAAATTATCTACATACATATGTAGGTACATACAGACATACGTATATATTTGTCTTGAGTTCACAAATCAGCCAGTTCAATGTCTTCAAAGGCTTCTTTAGCCTTCATTAGAAATTTTTGTTTTAAGTTTCGGGCACAAAACTCAGCGTATATCCTGTTCTTGGATTCATTTTAACGCATAAACGTTTATAGATACAGATGTATAGCAAGCCCTTTGCTTACAGCTGCACCTCATGGTGGACAGCAGACTCTGCAGGTTGCAGTGATACTTTGAACCGAATAAGTCGTATTGCACCCACCAGACTGCGCGAACTCGAACGCAAGAGTATAGTTAAGCTAATGAAAGCACATATGCTGAATCCCTCTCACATATGTACATGCTTACATAGATATGTTTGTATATATAAATTCAATAAATTTTGTTGTTAAAAAAATATTGACACCAAAATATTGGAAATATGAAAGTTACGGCTCCCACAATTAAAATTTTCATACCTACATACATATTTACCACTTCGAAATCAAATTGCAGTGAAAGGATGTCAAAGATAGTATAGACTTTTTAATTCATAAATCAATAAATGGCTAAAGTACAAAGTTTAAATTATTTTGCGCTTTTAACCTTTTTCCTCTTTCCAAATTAAGAAGCTTGTAAAATATTTAGTACATCTGCGCTTTTTTTTTTGAGGCTGTGAAGTGTAGTGAAGGGCGATAAGAGTGAAGCGTAAAGCTTTTATCATTTATTGCTCGGACAGATTTCAGTTATTTTTCACTTATCCGATTTTTGTTGCTAATACAGTCAACTCGACACCTTTTTTCGCTTCACTATGCTTCGCTGCTTTAATCATCGCTCTTGTCGTCGCTCCACTATGTTCTCAACCTAAGCTAAACAAATCTAAAAAGCGCCCTGTCGCTCGTGATTCTTATGCAAATTTGGCATTTACGCTCATAAGGAACGAAATACAAATAAACAATGCACTACAATATAAAAAATATAGCTTCGCAAAATCAATAAATCCTGCGTCATATCGACATAATAAAATGCAGTGAAAATCGATTTTGATTACTAAAGCCAGCCAGTCAGTCAGTTAGTAGACTTTCAATTTCGATAAGCAAATCATCGACCACAACTTTGTGGCATGCTGCATGCGGTAAATTTCCAGCGAGTGAATGTGAAGCAAGCACTCAGGCAGCAGCAGCAGCAGCAGCTATCCATCTTCGCTTGCCATGCATCGCGCCACTAAACCACTCCATCGTACGGGTCATTTATTGTGCACAATTTATTATTTGTGAGCTTTGATTTCGATTTAATTCGGGCCATTTGTGCCACTCATATGTAGACTCATAAATCTGCATGCGCAGGCATTTGCTGTGCCCATTGCGCCAGTAGTGTTTCAAATCCTATTTTTGAGCATAAAAGGCAACTGTGCAAAAACGCTGACTGACCGACCGACTATCTGCTAAACGACCAGCCGCTCGTACTAAATCTGTGCAGTCCACTTCAACTACATACAGGTTTAGTTGAATTTTTAGTAGCGCGATCACTTACCGATCAATATAAATCTATATATGTATATATGTTTGCTGTGTGCACTAAATATGTTTGCAACATAAAATTTATTGTTAATTTCCCAATATGCTCGCCTAATGTAGCATTTCAGCGCGCCATTGCTCGGCCACACTAATCTTTGGTGCGATCGATAGCTTGCGCGCGATCACCCATCGATCGCTGAAGTGGTTGGTGCTGGTGATCCGCCGCCTTTGAAAGCTGGCGTGCGGTTTTTGTTTTTCTTTTTTTTTTTAATCAACGTTTTATGCGTCTCTTCTTGGTTGGTGGCTGACATACTGCTAGCAAAATAAATGCGGTCAAAAATCCAATCTGGATCTATGTACATACTACATATCTATGTATGTATGTATGTAAGTAAATGTGGTCCATAGCCACCACAGCCACTGCGAGGATATCAAATGCGTATGCAAGTAAATTACACCACCTAGTTAAAAACTAGTCTCAGCCACCTCAGTGGGGTCGGCCAGTTGTCTAGCAGTCAATTTTGTTGCAACTTTTATTTTTTACACTATGTCTCTTCCTCTCTTGCGGTTAGGAGTCAACAAATCAAAAACACATTTATTAGTTCTCACGTTGGTCGCTTACAAATCAAATCACTCTGCTGCCAATGCACTCGTCGGCTGCCAGTTGTTGAAGTGGAAGCAACAGTAGTCGAAATCAATAGCAACTGCTGCACGCCAACTGGCCGACCGACACTGTGCACTGGCACAGCAGCAATTGCTCGTTATTCCAGCTATGCCGCGTCCAACACACTCCACTTCATCACCAACTACATACTCCTGTTGGGCATACACGTCTTGTGCTGCCAGCACAGCTGCATTAATTCAGCGCATGCGTAGATCCAAACACGCGCGCGCGCTTACCAATCGATGAGGCAGTTAGTCGATCAACAAGGCAGCCAAGCTTAACTGCAAGCATACGCACATACATACATACATACATACAGACCATTACAGATACATTTTATGTATGTACATATTAAGAGAGTCTGCGTTTGGGGACGTGATTGTTGTGGCAGCTAACTGCCGACTGCTAGCAGCAGCGGATGAGTTATGCTCCTGGCGTTGCGTAGTGCAATAGGTCGGGCGGCCAGCCAGACAGCCTACTGGATATGCGCGCTGCAATTGCAGTAGCAACAAAAAAGAAGCAACAAAAGTTGCAAATTGTGGTATTATTACGCGTTTGGCTCAATCATAGCAAGTCTAGCGCTAGATGCAATTTAGTGTTTGTTGTTGTTGTTATGCTTTTTTCGATTTTCCTTTGCCCACCGCAATTGTAATTTAATGTGACTGCCTTCAACCCAAGCCTATCGCAACGCAGCTTCACTAATGTGGCACAAAACCACAACCCTTGGAATTTCGTTTGCCATTTGACACTTTGATCGTTAGCATTTTTGAGGTTATGTTTTCTGTCAAGATTGGCTTTGGAGTTTTATTTAAATGTGTAGAAGTGTTAGGGCGTGGACTACTACATTTCTTTATTTTTTGACTATCCGGAAAATACGAATACGTTTTCGAATATCTGATTAAAAATCCGAATATCGGGATAGCCGAATATGCATCGGTGCGGTTTGTGCATCGAACAAAACCGTTTTTTTCACTACCAATCCCGAACCGAAAACCACTCCACAAAATTATTCGGTTCGGTTCAAAATGAAAGTCCACTTAAGTTGTAAATAATACACACCTTTGCCTAAACATACAACCCTCATGTTACATAATAAAAAACTAATTGTAAACTTGTATAGGGTCGGCTCGCCCTTAAACGAAAAAAGTGCACACAATATATATTTGAAATATTGTAAAAAACTGAGGAACCAGAATGGCTGTAAAACGCTAAAATTTAATTTAACTTTTGAAAGAGGTGGCCAAGTTGAGTTAGATTTAAAATCACCTTGAACCGCTGAACAAAGTTCTAACTTAAAAAAATAAACGTTCTTGCACATCTTCAAGCTTAACTCTTGAATTTGACCTTCACAAAAATGTGATCGTGCCTTGTATATGTTCTATATACTTAGTTAGATAGATATAAATTTTGTAAAAGGTGACAAACCTATCAAAAAATATTTTCAATCGAAAGTTTTCATAAATCTCTTTCGATGACCAGTCATATTTTAATATTTTATGTAAGTAGTGTTAATGTAAGTTAACTAAATCCGACTTTTCAAACAGTTGGCAACCCTCTTAAAATGTATTTTTTAAACTAAAATTTTAAATCATTTTAGTATGACATTTTGATGCATATTTCAGTTAACTGAAGAATTTAGCTGAATTTGATTTTTCAAACACGTGGCAACCCTTCCAGATAAAGTTCAGAAATTAGGCCTTTTCAGACCCATTTCGATTAATACGCATATTTTAATAATTTATTTAACTTATTAAATAATTTGAATTTTAGTTTTTAAATAGGTGGCAACTCTCTCCAAATACTTCAAAAATAAGGGTTCAAACTAAAAATCTCGTAACACCCGTATTTTAATATTTTGTATAGCTTGTGTATAAGTTAAATAAATTCGACTTTTTAAAGAGATGGCAACTCTCTTCAAAACATTTGCAAACTAAAACCTTAATAAATCCCTTTCGTCTGGCACTCAAATTGTTATAAATATCACAATTGCCAAATTGTCTTAATTTGGGTTGAATTTGATTTTTTAAACAGGTGGCAACTCCCCTGAATTTGAATCAAATTTTTTAAGAGGTGGCAACTCTTTTCGAAAATTCGACATTCATTAACAGGCGCAGGAGAATAGATTTCCTTTAAAATGGCTACTTTGTCTGCTCTTTGGACTAAAATAATATAATATAAACAAATCCGAATTCAAAAATCGGGTTCAGCAAAATTTTATCAAATCGATTGAAAAAAGAGACTGGACTATTTTAAACAGTAAATTCGAGTTTGGAGTCACTGTGCAGCTCAAGAAAAAATATGCGTTTTGAGAAAATATTTATTTTTTGCCTACTAAAAAAAATCTCAGACTAGAAAATGTATAACCTTTCTACCAACAAGCTAATACAAGCCAATGGCAACTCTATATCCTATGCGTAGATAATTTCAAATTTTCAATGCTCCAAATTTGTACGCATGCGCAACTTGCAGCTGCCAACGATAAGCGCAACTAAAACTACTCCAAGACTCCCTGTGAACACTCGATAACAATAGAATGCTGTGATGGGGAGGAAGGGAGAGTTTGCTCCGTTCACACAAACACGCAAACTGAATGTTTACGAAAAACCGCCAACAGGCATGCAATTGTTGATTCGCTCCTACCGCGCTGTTGTTGCAATACAAAACCAATGAGCTGGAGCGCAAAGTAGTAAATATACGCGTACATACAAAATGGAATAGATGATGTGCAGTGACGTCTGTTGATGGAAAGGATCTAATTTCCAAATAAATAAAACCACAAAAATTATGTATGTATGCCTGTATTTTGTATTTGTAAAAAGTGGAAGATGAGAGCAAAACTATAACAGCGGCTGTGCTGTGGTGGCAAATGACTCCACCAGCTCCCGCACCACCATCACTTACCATCACCAAAACCCCAACCAACACCTAGCCAACAACTGAATGAAAAATGAAACCGCAACAAATGGAGTTTCTCACGCCGCACATTGCGCTTACTCGCCTCGCATAGACAAAGTTACAATTTTACACTATAATTTTTCTACATTCAAGTACGCGCACCACTAGCAGAGTTTGTAAAACGTACATAGGTACGAGTACATTCCGGCGAAGGGAGGAGCAGCAGAAACTTGTGACCGCGCACAAAGACAATAAATCATCTGCATAGCGCGGTGGTGGCGGCGGTGATTTTCCTACATTTGCTAAATTGATTTTTCTCGACTTTTGACGCAGTCTTGAAGCGTTCAAGAAGCAATATGAAGAGCTGGCAGTTAGTTACTAAGAAAATATTTGCGCCTAATTGGGCAGCAGCAGCGCCAGAAATACATAAATTTATGTAGAATGAAGAATTTGAGTTGTGCGCTCTAGAGAGTCGAAGATCTGTAGACTTAGGCCACCGCCTGTGGTCAAGCCAAGTAGGCAAGCCAAGCGTTGCCGCATCATAATGGCTTTGATGAGCAGTTGTTTAAAGGTTTCTTCTTTTGTAAAAGAAGCAGGCTGCGAGTGCCATTAGATATTTAATTACACGCAATTTATAACACCCGAGAGCGCTTTTAAAAATATTTATAAATAAATTGCTGAGACTGATGCTGCGCATGCGCTAAACCTAGCTTTTCTGTAGTTCTACGCATTTCCACACTTTAGCTAATTACTTGCACCTTTACTATGCGTAGTATAAATATATTAACAACTGACCATATCAAATCGCAAATTTCTTTAATTTTGATGCCATAAAATTTAAAATGTTCTCCTATGGGTAAGACCGTATATTTAACTCTTCACAAGAAGATAGCTGCCTCACGTAATAAACAGCGAAAATTACAAACATTTTTTGGGGTCGAGGTATTTTAGTCTATGCGTGACAAAAGCTAAATAGCTTAAGAGAAAATTATAAGACCATTCCACCTTGAATTCTCCACACTGCTAAGATTTTTACTTGTATTGATAGTTGGAGCTCTCTCTAAGCCTTTAACAGCCTTCAGTTTCCCCAGCAGAATTGCACAATTGGAAAGTGGGTGGACACTATAGGTCAAGCCTTCGGTTTGCCCAAGTTTTCGCCAGATGTTTTTTCCCGCAACTTGAGCTAAAAAACTTCAGCAACATCGCCTACTTATAAGATAAGTATTTAACAGCCTCACAATTCTACTGGTTTTTTTGGGTTACCTTCACAGAACGGTGGCACGAAATTTCGTCTCTTCTACCAGAGATAAGAATTTTGCCTAGCAGAAGCCCATTGAAGGCATAGCAGAGCTTTCTGTACGATCACTAACCCTCGCTAAGCCAGCTTTGGCGAGATTATTTCAATTACCATTTTTTTCATTGTCACTCAAAAAAATCATAATGGTTTTTTTATAACTTTGTAAAGTTTCATGAGTGAAGAATGATGTAGGAAAATATTCCACGGCAATATTTAATTAGTTTTAAATAATATGACTGTGTATGGTGCTACGGGGCAAAAAAATTACATACACGACTACGGGTATATGAGCGCGAGTCGCGTTATTTTGACTTTCTTTAGTATATCTATTTTAAGTTTTCATTTAAATACAATTTTGCAAAGAAATCTTGTTCTTTATGCAAAATTTAAGATAATGCACTATCTAAGGTAAGCGTGCCACCATTTCCAACCAAAAACACGTCTTTGTCGAAAAATGTAGCAACTCCTGAGATTTGCTCATACACAGACAATGACTAAAATGAAGACCGCATAAACATTTATCAAGTACGTACCTTAGACTGCATCACTTCCCATACAAAAAAAAAAATCGGTGCTGTGTTTTCCATTGTGTTAATCTATTTTGTCATCTGAGGGGACTTTTTTCAAAAAGTTCTTTAAGAAACTATTTTTATACCCGAGCGCACTTGTGCACAAGGGTATTATAACTTTGTTCACATAACGGTTGTTTGTAACAGGCAAAACGAATCGAGATAGATATAGACAAATGTATACATAAATGATCAGAATGAAAAGAGAAATCGATTAAGCGGTGACTGTCTGTCCGTC
>NW_016159956.1:0-49217 GCF_001687245.7 Rhagoletis zephyria | reverse complement strand
TACTGAGCATCTTTCTCTTTGACACCATGTCTGAAATCCCACGTGATCTGTCAAATACTAATGCATGAAAATCCTAACCTCAAAAAAATCACCCGTTACATACATATATACATAGTTGTTGTGTGGCAAGCTTACACTTTGAGTAGCACATTTGTTGCATGTTTGCATGTTGGCGATAGCTCGTTTGCCAGCTCGATTCATTAGGTGTTGTAGCATGTACTTGAACGCAATGGCTATTTCTGTTGTTGTTGTTGTTGTTGTTGTTGCTGCTGCTGTTAGCACAACTGCCTCGTGGCGCTCCGCAATGTGTTCGATTTTTGCCAGCAATTTAATTTTACAAGTTGCCGCAGCGCGATTACGATCGTTGGCGATGTGATCGAGCGCCAGTGCTTACATGCATGCAACAACAACGACAACAACAACAACTAAGGTAGATAATAGAAAACTGAAGGCAGTAATCTAAACATACTACATGCCCCTGTTACTACCACAACCTGTATTAGCCGCACAAACAGCAGTAGCGACAGCATCGGCTAGCAACTCATCGCAACGGCAACGGCGATCAACGGCGCGCGAAAAAAAATAAAATTGGTAAAATCACGAGAAAATTGGCGAAAAATAGCAATATGAAATGGGCAGTGGGTAAACAAATGTACTCGAGTGGGCAACAAAGTGCTAGTAGAACAACAAAAAATAACAGCAGCAGCAACGATCGATGCAGTACGATCGTCAATAAAATCAGCCAGCGAGATCAGTGGGTCGATTAAGACTCGTCTATTTTTGGTAGGTATGTATGTTGCCTCATATGCTTGTTGTTCTCTGAGAATACAATATCTACTATGTGACTGCCCAAAGGCCGGTTAACTACTTGCAACATGGCAACATGCAATACGGTAGTTTTGTAGCTAAGCCGAAAATTTTCAACGCTCCAGCGGCTTGACACCGCCGACACGATCTCACTGGCCAACTAACTGGGTTAAATCGACTTGCTACCATACCAAAAAACAAAAAAAAAAAAAACATACACACTACCAGTTGGATAGCCTCCTGTTGGAGCTGTCGATTAGCGGCTCCTGTTAAACTTGCCACACTTCGCATGCATAGTTTTTTTTTTTAGTTGCTGCTGCTGATCTACACCTCGATCCGCACAAATTTTTACGATCTTCTAGCAAATGCTTATCTCTACCGAGAATGTGCTCAGCTGCTTGTTGGCAACAAATGAGCTGCACAGCAGCATTCAAATGGAATTTGTGGCAAATGTATTTGTACTTTTGTAGAAAGTGTACACTATTGGTTGTAGCTTGGTGGCAAAAACATTTTTCAGGTCAAATGTGAGCTGTATGCCACACATGCGTGCGGTCGGAAATGGAAGGAAATATTTTTTTGCGCGCTGGTGTTGCAGGTCAAATGTGACGTGTGTGCGTAAAATTTATGTAATGAGCACTCGTATATACATGTGTATTTTAAAAGTTTTGTATCTACATTAATTTTTGTTTAACTTAAATATTTTATAGATTTTTATTTTTTTTTTATTAAATGATGGATTTTTATTTAATTTTTACAGTGTATTTTTTTAACCTATATTATTTTATTAAATTTTTGGTTTTAAATTGAATTAATTTTTGATTTCGTAAATTATTTCATTTACTTGATTTTTTTTTTTAATTTTAGTTGTATTTTTTATTACTTTATTTTATTTTTGATTTTTTTAAATTAATTTACTTTTATTTATTTTATTTTGGTATTTTGATTTTATTTTATTTTGGTATTTTGATTTTATTTTATTTTGTCTTATTTTATGTTTTCTGTTCCCCTACGATTTTATTCTATTTTCATATATTATATTTTTATTTATTTTTTTTCATCTGATTTTTTATTTTATTTTATTTTTGCTTTAATTAAATATGAAAATTGTGTTTTTTATTGTTATTTTTAATTTATTTTTTTTCATTTATTTAATTTAATTTTTTTGTTTGTTTTTAATAGCATAGTTTTAATCTATTTTCTTATTTCGTTTTTTTTATTATATTTTTTTTCTTTTCGGTTAGTCTTGTTTTTAACCTTTTTTCTTATTTTTTTTTGCACTTAGTTCACTTAGATTTTATTTTATATTTTAATTTGTTTTATTTTGCCAAATTTTTTATTTTATTATATTTTTATTTAAACTAAAGATGTTTTTTAATTTTATTTCTTTTGTTTTTAAATTATTCATTTGTTTAGTTTAACTTTTTTATTTCGATTTTTTCTATTTTTCGATGTTAGTTATTTTGTTCTTTTTTAATTTCATAATAATTTATAATTTCGCAAACCTTTTTAATGCTATTTTGTTATCTTTTTGTTATTTTTTAATGTTTTTTAATGAATCCAGTTTTTTAATGGTTTAAATTTGATTTCAATTTATTTTACTGTAATGGTTTTTGTGTTATTTTTCTTGAATTTTTTTATTTAAATTTCTTATTTATTTATTTTGCTTCTTTTTTGTTTTATTAATTTTTATGATTTTGCTTTATTTCATTTGGCATTTTCGCTAATTTGTTATATTTATTTCAGCGAAGATTTTAATGAAATTTCTTTAGTCGTATTTTTTATTTATTTGATTTTTTTTACTTTTTGTTTTTTTTTTCATTCATTATATTTTTTATTAACATTTCCAATCCTGTTTTGATTTTTGATTCGTCGCGTATGTATGTATGTAGATTCAAAGAGTGTCAACCCCGTTCTTTGCCGTTTATTCATTACCCGAGCATTGTTATTGTGGTTGTTGCATCGATGTATTGGCAATTGTACTTTAACGCACTAAATTGCCGCATTGTTGTTGCGCATACTTGCCGCACATTGCACACTTTTTCTCAGGGGAAAAATTTTCCAACAGCAATTTCGTTACTGCAACATGCAGTATTGTTTTGCCATCATTTTTGTTGCTGTTCGTTCACATCGCTTACTTAGTGTGCGGACAAAAGCAGCATATTCCCTCATTTATTTTTTATTTACTCAGTGTTTGCTTTTCTCAACTTAACATTACGAATGTGCGTAAATACTTAAGCCACTCACTCGCTTAAATAGTCATTGCTCGCCTTACTGTATTTAGCAGCACTTAGGAATGCGTTTATGTTGCTGCGCACGCGGACGTGTTGCAATTTCTTTGCACTTACGTTCGACAGTTATTCGCTAAAGTGGCAAAGATGGACGAGTAGATCCACAACGGTATAATGTGTGGGATACAGCGGCGTTGGTCCTCTACACATTTGCTGATCGATCGATTTTTAACACAGATGAAAGTTTACCTAAGCCAGCACCCGTGAATCTCATATCTATTTAGTATGTATTTATTTATTAATTTGCTATTTGTATTAATTACTGAGCCCACCCTTGTTTTCTCTAATTTACAAAACAGTTATCTTCATGCTTTACTTGCCACAAACAAGTTAGTTAAATTCCTTTGCTTACTTAGACTTGCCTTGTTTGCACAACAATTAAATGCTTCATTGCTTGCACTTTGTTTTCATTACACTTGAGCTGCTCACTTAATACTTCCCACACGATCCCACGCCTATTGAATATCAAATTGCAGTATGTACGTGTTTAATGACATAAACACTGCTCCATTCTATGCCACTTATGTATGTATGTAAATGGTGGTTTTAAAAAGGCTGTTGAAGAGTTTAAAGCTGCTTTAGCAGGATATGAAAACTGAAAGGAAACAGGGAATAAGGAAGAAAGGAACAACAGTAAATATTATGACGAAGTTGAACGAAGGAACTAAAGCAGTGTTTCTAAAGCTTATTTAAAGAGCCGCAAAAAAAAAAAGTAAAACACACTTCAAACATTTGAGTGCATTGAAATGTTTCATAAGTCTCCGTAAGGGATTCCAAACTGAAGCGATTTTGTTTATAATTAGGTATATACATAGAGGTAATAAGTCCCCCGGGTGAGCGGATAAACATTTACATATTGCCTGCCCGGCAGCCAATCAATTCAAATACAGTATATCAAGTGCTCAAAGGTGTTGATGGTAACGAACAAGCTAGCCAAAGATGGCGTTCATCCAGATGCCACACTAGCGACGAATGTATGTATGAATCGCTGAAGTTCAAGACTTCTGGTAGTAGTGTACTCTCCAGCGAATCATGTTGGTCGTGTATGTATTTGACAATACTACCAACATTATTTTAATCTATGTGAAGCCAGCAAAGCCTAACCTAACCTAAGGTTAGATTGCCAGTTTGGTGTGGTTAATTAATGGGCATTGTCGGACCTGCCTATTCATCACGTGGCAGCCTGTTTCAAAGACCGCCTCAGAAACATCTGCTGGATCTGTAGAAATGAAGAATTAGATTTACTATGGACGTTTTTCGGTACTTTCAAGAACTGTTTCAAGGTTATTAAATCAATAAATGCTTCCTAGACGATTCGTTGCTCTAAACTTTTACTGAGCGATGGGTTTCCTAAAAAAATCTGGAATGTCGCAACAAAGATTTTACTGGTTAGAATTAGAAAAATCGATAGCCTAAAACTTTTGCCTTAGAAGAGGACTAAAATTGATATAATTCAAAAACCGGTCCTCGAGAAATTTGATTCGTCGTGGCTGAGGTTGGTTGCCAAGCAGTGTCACTTTTAGGCAGCGGAAAGTCCGTGTGATGAACATAAGCTTCGCCATATTTGTGTAGAGATCAGCCAGATCGTGCCCTATGTACATCTTTTCTTTGGTAGAGCTTAAAAACCATTCTATGAAGAGCAACGTGGTGGTGTCCAGTCGTCCTTTTTCGGGAAGCACCCTACCCCCAATGCAATTTCATTCAGTCATCCTCTGAGATTAACACTGTTTTGTTAAGCCATCCCCTGCAGAGATTGGCCCCAGTCCTACACAGCCTTTGATTTGATCGTGAAAACGAGAGTGGAGCCCTATAGTTTTCCAACCACTTCTCCCTGTTTGACATCTGCCTAAAGCAAAATCTATCCGGATCTAAAGTGTGAGCAAAACGATCCGTGCTGCCCGGAAAAAAGCTAATTTGTTTCAAATACATAAGTATTCCAGTAGTCCCGGCCCCATCGTCATCGCTTAATTAATCACAGAGTTTTAGATCACTCAAAGTAACTTTCAATAGCAATATTTAGTTGAAAGTGTCCCAGTGTCTATCAGTATATGACTCATAATGCTTAAGTGTAATGGGTTACAATGCGCTAAATGCTTTGACTAAGGACCACGATTCTTCCAGAAAAACAGTGCACCTGCAAGAAAGTTCTTGAAGGGCTTTAAGAAACTTCTCGTCTTTGCTTTGCCTACAAAGTGAATGCAACTAGACAAAATGGTAAATATTTAGAATTCGAACAAAACAAAAGTGATTATATACAGCACTCGTAAGCAAATAAATAAATAAATAATAGTTCTAAATTTTCACAAGGAGAAAAATGTTAATCGAGTTGATTATTTCTTATACTTTAACCTAAGTTCATTCAACAGCCTTTTACCACCTGTTGATTTCTTTTTTTTTTAATGACTTTTTCTTTACCCTTTCGCCTAGTTCTCTAGACACATTTTATTACGTTATGCATTGTCCCCTTTTTGTTTTTGCTGCCTTCATGGTTCCTTCTCTTCTCCATCATTTTTCATAGTCTTTTCACTTCGCTTGAATTTGTATCTTCTTTCACTTAGTAGCTCGCAAGAGTTGGGTTAATTTTAGGCGTTGAGCTCCATTTAAAATTTTTTTAAAAGTAACACAAACAAAAGCAAACGAAAGCATTGGTTTACTTAGTATGAGTGGTTAAATAAAATCTGAAAACTGCGCTGTGGCACAACTATTAATTGTCGCCAAGCAGCAGTGACTGGACGACAATGTCGTGTTAACTGGTGGCCAGCGTGGAAGAGCGAAAGGGCCCTGGTACATTGATTTTTTTGTTCACTTTATACCACGAGTCTCTTTTATTTTTTTGTCGCATTTTGACTCGTATTTTTTTTTTTTTTGTTGTCGTTGCGATCCAATGCACATTAAATATAATGATTTTTTGTTGCTCCTTCCATTTAGTTTTCCACTTTTAGTGGTTCGCACTTGAAGTTGCTTTTAGAACAAGTTTCGGAGCAGAACCACAACGGTAATCTCTGTTGTAATTCACTGGTTGGCATTCAAAAGCATAAATTTATGTATTTGTTTCTTCTTTCTTTGATAGTTGAATATACATATTTGTGTAGATATGTATGTTTTTGTTGTGCTTTAGGCTCAGACCTCTCATTGTGCTCTTAGCACTGGGTGTCAAAACAGGAAATGACAAAGTAGCAACTTACATCATTAATTACATATTTAAAGAATGTACAAAGTTTTATGGCAGCAGCTGTTATGAGGATTAAGAAAGGTGATTTTTTATGCTAAAGAGAAAGAGTTGAGAAAAGAGGTCAATTTCAAGGTTTACGAAAAATGAATTAGTGAAAACCACAGTGAAGGTTCCCAGGAAGGACAAATGCTTTTTGTTCGATTATAATGAAGATGTTTGTATTGTTTACATTGTATGTATAAGAAAATGTCTGGACATAATTTTCAACATAACAAAGATTTTTTATGTCTTTTACAACCTCAATTTTCATAGGCGTTTTATAATTTACTAATCATTGATTGCTTTTCTCCCTGTTCTCATTACAGTTGTAGTTCACGTTATGTCGGCGATCATTGTGAACACCTGAATCCTTGCTTTACCGGCTTGCTGCGTTGTCAAAATGGCGGCACCTGTCAGCCATCGTATCGTAATGATCGCCTTGGCATCTCCTGTTTATGTCCGCTTGGCTTTACCGAATCTTTGTGCGAGATACGAGTGCCGAATGCTTGTGACTCATCACCGTGTCGCAATAGTGGCTCATGTAATCTGAAAACATTGGATGATTACACGTGCTCCTGCATGAATGGATATACAGGTAAGTGAATCACGATACAAATAAAGCGTACTTATCCAAAAAACAAAAAAAAAAAACACACATCGATTATATTTTTTCATTTATCTTTTGAAGCAAGAGCAAAAAGTTAAATTTCGCAAATATTTTTTTAGCAAAGGAAATCCTCTTATTTTTTTATTATTTATCAAAATAAAGGTTAGGAATAGAAATTAAGTAAAGTGCTGGGGCCCTGTCAAGTAGTAAAAATAAAAGTGAAAAAGAAGGGTCCGGAAAAATCCTGAAATATTCCAAAAAATCTTAAAAGTTCTAAAAGATCCTGGGAAACCTCTGTAATAGTTTCAAGAAATACCGAAAATGTTTCAGAAAAATCCAAAAACGGGTCAAAAAATTACCATAAGAACTAGAAAAAGTAGCACAAGAAAAACCTTGAGAAGTTCCCCAAAAAAATAGAAAGTACTCCCAAAAAAGCTGAAAAATAAAACAATCAAATCTCGAACAGTCCCGAAAAAGTCGTGAATGTTCCCGGGAACAGCTCGTAAAAATCCCAAAAATTAAGAAAGATTTATTTTGGTTATTTTAGGAGCTCTTCCGGCCGGTAGTTTAAAAAAAGCCAAAATAAGTTTTCTTTTTCCTACTACGCGTTTCGGCGTTGTTTTTCGCCTTTTTTTGTTTTAAATTGCTGCAAAATATTGCGCTAAAAATTCGCTTTTTGATAAAAGTAATACGCGCCTGCAAGCAGTTTTTCGGTCTCTAAGTAATTGGAAAATTTTGAAATCATTTTTTTTTTCTATTGCTGAGTTTCTTTATCGAACCGAAACTGCATGCAATAGAACATAAATCTCATTTTATTTCTCACGAAATTAACATCATTAATTATCTCCAACTTACTAGGCGATTATTGTGAAACACAAAACCTCTGTGCCACATCACCATGCCACAATGGCGGCACTTGCACCTCGGTCAACGGTGGCAACAGTTTCAAGTGCATATGCCCGAAAGGGTTCAAAGGACAGACATGCGCCGAAGATGTGATAGAGTGCGAAGCGAACCCGTGCAAACATGGCGGTACTTGCAAGAATACTCATGGCTCCTACCAGTAAGTACTCAGTCTATTCAAATACACTTAAAAAAATATATATATTACCAATCCACAAAATCATATATATCAACAACCTGTTCCCAAACGCTGTCGTCCCTCAGCTGTCCATTATCTATGGCTTTGCGTGTGGGAAAATTGATTGCGCGCGAATTTGTTTCATGCAAATTAAATGCTTGTTGAACAAAATGTTCAATAACACTTTGAAACAAATTCAATGTTATCGAAAAAATGTGTAAATATAACGCTAAATTAAATGCAATTTGAAACAATGCTAATGCTTAATTTATTTAACCACAGCGGAACGATGGTGAAACAAGAATTAAGTTTGGAAAAAATTTGCATTTGAAACAAACAAAAAATTACCAATAAGTGTAATAAATTTTCAGTTAGCGCGATTTGACAAAAATAAAAATAAATGTATGCACAATTCGGTCACCAAAGTGTGGATGTGACAAAATAAACAAGAAAACATATGTAAAACAGATCGCCAAAAGTTAGAATGAAAAAATACCAATATTACTAAGCATTTTGTATAAATTAGGCGCTCGCTGTATAGATCGCGCGTTTCTCCACTCAATCGGCATTTTTTCCGCCTCGTTCCACAGCTGAATTGCTGCCCCTACGCTTTACTGTTTCTTAATTTTTATTTTATTTTTTTTTTTTTTGTTGTTTTCGCCTGCCTTTTTTGCCACCAAAAATAGATAAACTAACTTTTCGACTGCCACCACTAAATCTCGCTAACGAACTGAACGCCATAAATAATGCGATAGATCTGCACAATTAAAATATAAAAGCCATTAAGATACTAAATCAGTGAGTAGCGTTTAATATATTTGCGATTCGAAATTGAATTAAATTGACATAATGTGATTAAAATTAAAAAAAAAAAAAACACAGAAACAAAAACTAAATTTATTTGCATACGAATATGGTAAAATGGTTGCGGTGCGAAAGCTGCGCTAATGCTGATTGGCTGAGCGGCAGCGTTTTTGTCGAAGGCGCTTGCGCATTGGAGCACTTTAACATATTTTTCATCTGATCAATATGTGATTGCTGCGTCCTATTGGGCACGAGTTTTCCATTGTTATGTATATATGTATGTATAAACACTCGCATGCTGTTGTTGCTTTTGCCTGCTTTTCAACGCCTCCAAACAGCGGGTGCTCTGACGACGATGGTGCCGTGCCGTGCCTCATGAGTTTCAAATTTCCGGTTTGCTATTGTAGCAATCGACAGACAAGTCAAACAAATTAAAAGTGATTTTTCTATGCTTTTATGTGGTTTCATTCATTAACATACTTAATTTTATTTATTTGTTTTTGTTTTATTTTTCATTTAATTTGAATGTTAATAGTTACAAAACGTTGAAGCCACTGCTTCGATTAAATGAGGTGGGCAAACGAAAACAGAAAAACTTTTCAAATAAATTAAACTAGAACTAATAGATAAATGGTAACAAATTGTATTATTATCATTTAGTTGTTGCTGTTGCTTTTCTACATATACCTCACTTTTGGTAGCAACTAAAGTGCCATCGAAACACATGTTTTTCGGCGTTTTAGTGATTGTCATTGGCGGCGACAAAGATTTGTGTGTTTTCCGATTTTTTGTTGTTGTTTTTTTTTGCTGACGTCTATGGAAATTTATTGCAATTCAATGATATTTCGCTGTGAGTTATGGGCTAAAGCGTGGGCAGGTAAGATTTGTGATTGGAAAAAGTGAAAGTACGGAAGAAAAAGGTTGCAAGAATTAACATGTATAAAATTCATATGATTGTTTATTTGGAACTAAAACCAAGCCACGCTTTCATTAAAAACAGCAATCTATGTAAAAACCGCTCACTTCAAATTTCCACGGTCAACGAGCAGATTGGTCTCTCAACACACAAAGCCTGTTCATAAAAGTGCTATCCTAATTCATCTTCTTCAAGGCAGCCTCCCTAACAATTGCTTACAAAGACACATAATGCGCTGAGACGTCTCATCCTCTTCAAGACAATGGTGGTTTCAGCTCATTGGCGGTCTCGTCACCTTCAGTCTCACAATGTCCTGCTACCTAGCAGTGTTTCTCGCTTCCAAAAGTTAAAGTGTGTCAATGCACTCGTTGAAGAGCATGGATGTAATCGTCCTACTGAATAGGACCCCTTATGACTGGTCAGTAATCCCACAAGTTGTCTGTGGTCCCGTCCGCTAAAGGAAAATAAGTACGAGTACCTAGCTAGATCTTCTGAGATTGAGAACAACAATAGTTTGGTCTACCCGCAGCCCTGAAAGCCATTGCTGAACGAAAACGATGGCTTCAGTGTCTAAAGCTGCGAGTGCTAAAAGTGATTCTTAAGGCAAATGGTTAAACCAAACTAGACTAAGCATGACGAACAAGCGCACAACTAAAATGTTGGTTTTATTCCAGCTGCTACTACCCAGCAAACATTGAGGTTAGTTATCGATTAGATAATGATTGGAGAACTAGCCACATTCTCCAATCTCAAACGTTTGAGATCGACTCGAAAAACTATCGAGAATCATAGCAATCTCAACAAAAATGGGTCATAGTTCTCGACTCAAGAAAATATAAATTCTCTAATCGAATTCTAATGTTGATCTCTAATGGGACTCGAATTTGAATTTCAAACTGCTATTTTGCTTTATTAAATAAAACGCTTTGTTTGTAAAATTTTGATTAAATGTATTCGCAATAAAATTATAATGAATTATTTGAACTTAAAAAAAATTATGATTCATTCATTTGGAATATTGCTTATTTACACTTATTTGAATTTGCGTTGTTTCTCTAATCGTTCTCGAATCGAATTCTAATGTAGTTCTCTAACTTCGTCATCGACTCGAGGACGATTAGAAAAATACCCTAGTTATCTAATGTAGAAATCCAAATTTCTCTAACGTTAGAGACTGTGTTTGCTGGGTATGCAAGCTAGTAAGCTTAAGTTAAAAAGATGTTCCGACAGATCTTAACTAACACAAATTTACATACCAAGTAGCATGAACCTTTCCCAAGAGGTTCTGGAAAGTAAAATCTTCTCCTAATTCCATGGTTTCTGAAGTTTCATCAAAAAGATAATCCTTTTAAACAAGTAACGATAAGCAGAGTGTGTATTATCTAATATGAAAAATATGTACATATATCTGAAAACCATAAAGTGCTAGAATTTCTGTCCTGTATCTTTAGTTCACTTGTCTATATCGGTAATATTTTAGAAAACGGTTAAATAATTATGTGAACAGGACATTCATACGATTTTTATAACAAATATTTAAATTTAATATAAAAAATTATGTCCATTTGATTTCGTATACGAATAAAACATATTAATAAAAGTTCCCTGCATACCGGATACTTAATGAAAGTTCGCCAATTCTCTGCTGGACTAATTAAGTTTTTGCAAAGAAAAGCTACATTTAATAATTTTATACATACGTACATACATATGTATATGTATGTACATTAGAGAAATAAGGTATTGTTTGAATGTATTCAATAAGTAGTTCATATTAAATATTTTCCCATAAAAAAAAAAATAGCCTAAGCATATTACTACCATATTGCTTCCTTTTCAACTAGAATTTCTAGTTTCAAGTGCAAAAGCGACATACTTATGTACTCAAATATGTATGTACATACATACATACAAATGTGTATCCTTACTCAGTAATCAAATGTACTAGTAGTAAACTACCTCACAACTAGTATGAACCGCATGCCCAACTAGTCAGCCAACTATCTTTTTTCCATGCAACAAACGTGGGGTTGTCCTACAAGATGGCAATTGTCAGATTTCGGTCAAAAACATACCAGTCTCATACTAGTTCAAAATAGACAGAAAAATACTAGTCCAATTATGGACCAAAACCACTACTTTGGGAGTCAAAAAATAAAATGTATTCAGGAATATACAATAAAAAGCTTTTGATTAAGTACACTTAAATATATTACAGATCTTTATTTATCAGCCTTAGATTAGCCAATAAATAGTCTTAAACTTTTTGAGTATTAATTAAAAGGAAAAATAAATACACAAATATTTCAAACTTTCGAGCATAAGTTTAAATGAATTTTTAATTAAATATTATTAAACGTAAAATCTGCCAAGTAAAATAAATACTATATTTTTTATCTTGTTTACTAATATTAAATACGCAAAAAATTTTTTGCTTTGCCCACCGCCGTAATTTTACGCGTTCCTTTCCCACTCTGTCTCACTGAGAGCGCGACAAAAATGTGCTGAACACTCTTTGTTCGAATCAAACTGATTTTGATTTTCTGTCCGAACGACTTGATGATTCGGGTAGCCGCGTTCTCCGTTAGATTGCGTTTGCAGCGAATTGCATGTGTTTTTTGCCCTCAAAATCATATGTAGGCAACAATATCATCAGCTGTTTGCTTTAGAACAAAATAAAATGTGCCGAACTGACCGGTGAACCGTATTTACTTCAGCACCCTCTGCGGCAAAAATGTTTTGAGAGCAAATAAAAAGTTGTCCGGACACGAACGGTGGACCCGCATTTACATAGTTGCCATAAAAATTTTCACTCTAGCCAAGAGCTAATAACACCCAAAATGTTTTTTCTTCATAACTCTTCCAATTGTAATGTGATTTCAAAGCGAGGCTTATGAGACCGAAACCCTTTCAAAGTAAGGTTTCAAAATACTTAAAAGAAAACTTTTTCGTGACCCAGTCTAATGTATGTAGATGCATTTATATTGTTCTGCAGGGTGTACCCACCCTCTATTTACAAACAATATGTGTTTACATTTGTGCTGTTGCTGAAGTAGTAATGCAAATTTTATTTACTAACAATAATAAATGTTTAATCAAAAATCGTATGCAAAAAATAATTTCAAATCAATTAAAATCAATAATAATAATTAGATTATGTGGCGAAAAGCAAATGAAATGAAATGAATGTAGATATGCAAGCAAACATACATATTTATAAACATACGCTGGAATATATATGTACATACATGTATGTATATACGAGTACATAAGTGTGTCCATGGTAGTAAATATTTAATAATCGTGACTGTAGATACCAAAGGAATTTCAGAATACAATAAAATATGAGCGGTAATCTCTGCACAAAGATACATTCTAAAGAGAGCTGAAAATACTAGTGTATGCTCATATCCCTGCAGTACCAAGTTGAGGTGCGTTTATTAAAAAAAAAAATAAAAATATTTTCTTAAATAAATTTTTAATCGATTACAAGTGCGCTTGCCTTTGGCAACGAAGTTTTGTGCGCTAATTAGGCATTTCCGTCTGCTTTTTCATTCACACGGCGATGTATGTATGTATGTAGTAGCATTTTGTTTCACCACGCCTAGGTAGATGATTTATCTTAGTAGGAAGTCTCGCTTAATGCTCCAATTAGCCGCTCTACCTTCCCATGTGACCTTTGCGTGCGTGGCTGCAGGCATTTCGGCATTTAAAGTTTTTTTTTTTTTAGAAATATATTGAGCGCTATTTTATGTGAGTCATTGCGTTAAAAAGTGATTAACTTTCATGAAATTTTGCTGAGGCCCAATTCTTAGAATTGCTTTTCGAAAAGTAGCTTTCAATCATAAATGCAATGAAGATCGACTTAAAAGCACAGCAGTTAATTAATGCATTTTTACTGATCTATATGTCAATGTACTTGAAAATCTCAGTTTTAAAAGGCACCGAAACAAAAGCAATTTAAATAATTGAAATCATTAAATATATTAATTACAAAATCATTACCGATTACAGAGAGATGTGGCTTTAAATGGCGGCACAGCACACAGTTCGCGTTTGAAAATCATTATTTGATTGCGTGTATGTAGGTACATTAGAGTGGTCCAAAAAATAAAATTTTCCGTGATAGGCCTTGGGGCACCTTCCAAAATTTTTGCTCTTGCCGAAAAAGGTGTTGGTACCAAACTTTGCATTTCTAAGTATAAATTTAGAGGGTGCTCATATTTTACTCTAGAAGTATTGTGCACATATATTAATCAAACAATTCGTTAAGCAACCTAAGAATATTTCAAATTTAAATTATCTAAAAAAAATCACAAGCTTCAGTTGTCATGGCAACAGTAGCAATTTATAAAAATCAGCAAAATTTTTGCCAGTTTCACATCGATCCAGTAGCTCATTTCAAAGTCATTGAGCATCCTGCATTGGTTATAGTAGAAAATTGAAAGTTGGTATAGATATTACAAATGTCAAAAGGAAAAAGCTGAGGTAGTGCCCCGTTTGCTAGGATGAAATTTTTTTCCCCCATACAAAAATTGCACCACTCTAATGTGCATACATATATGTATGTATTTTTTTTTTTGTTGTTACTTTTATATACACATCGAATTCTTTCATATGATTTTGCCATTATTTACGCGCTTTGTGCTGTGCGCTGCTGCCGCCTAGGCATTGCGCTTAATTATCGCTTTAATGTGCGTGCTGAATTGTGCTGGCGGCAAGCTGTTGCGAAAGCAACAAAATGTCGGGGAAAAAAGTAAGCAACAGCTGAAATATTAATAGCCATAATAATATTCATATTACTATTGGTTAATTCGATATACCTAGATATAGGTAAGTACTACATACATATGTATGTACATATGTATGAACACATGTTCAGCGGTAACACAATTCGCATTTGATATTCATTTTACACAGTTCATTAGCCACTTAAAATCCATCAAAGGCAACGACAATAGTGCGTTTTTCGCGTTTTTCATTATTTTATTTAATTTTATGCGTGTATGAACATAAATAAATACATATAGGTATACATACGTGCATACATACATTCATATTGCCCGTTGTATAAGGTGTTCGGTTTCTACGCTAATGTTTTCAATTTCAATTTTTCATATAAAAAGCTTAAACAGCGTGTCAGACGTGGCAATGCAATTAATTTCGAAAAGGCTGTCAAGTTGAGAAAGCAGTTGAACGAGCTGTCATACGTTGCATGTAAAGTGTCTTTCGAAAGAGGTTTTTTATTTCCGAAAGGCGAATTGCAGATTGCTAATGCAGCACGAGCAAGTTGAAATATATTTCCGAAATCGATTTGCGCGCTTTCAGTTGCAGTCACATCTTGCAACTTATATTTCTGAAACTGATTTCCGAAATATGACAAAAAGGTCTTTCTGGCTGTTCACACGTGGAAATAAAATTTCTCTTACTCAATTGACAGCGAATTGCGTGGAAAAGTTGGAAATATTGCCAAGTGTGACACGCTCTTAATGGTTGTTTGTTTTATGTGCGCGCTCACAAATTTTTATTAATTATAAATCATTATAAATTAAGCGTATATGATTTATGTTTTTATCTATATCCAAGTTGGCAAAATGAGAATTAGGCGGCCTTTAGGAGCCCCTACTTAATGATGAATAAAAGTGTGTGCCATAAGGGCATAAAACATATAACATATAAAATGACGCACAAGAATGGAAAAGAAATTTTCTTCTATCAAAATATGTATCTTATATCATTGTGCAGCTCGCAAGAAGAAAATGCTCGTAAATTTATTTCTTCAAGAAATTTTACAGCAATAGCAAAGTACTTTTTCTAGCAACCGAAATAATATTTTTTTTTGTGATTTTTTTAAGAGCTGCAGACGTCCCTATATTCGAAATTTTTCGATGATGACTGAAAACTTATTCGCTATTTGCATTATTCATTTTCCTGATTATGCCCATCCCTGTCTCGGTTAATGAACCAATCTAGTGGTTATATAAATGGAGTCGATCTGGACTGGCTGGGTAACCTAGTGGGCACTAGATCATAATTTTATGTATTTCCAAAAGGAATGGATAAAAAGTCTAGTTTGTGTAGGGTTCCCTCTTATTCCCTTAGCGATTTTGGCCGAGTTCAGCAAAGCGCTCCAGTTGTTTCTCGCCAAGTCCTTCTCAACTTCCCATCGCATTTGGGCCTTCCCTTCGTCTGCTACCACCAGCTTAGCCGCTGTATTTTTATTCGCTGCATTAGGTCCATGTCGTTGTAAAGCTCATACAGCTCATCGTTCCATCGGCTGCGGTACTCGCCGTTTCTATAGGGTCCCCTACATACATTATTTACTCACTGCAGATTCATTTGTTAAACGTTCTGAAGAAAATCAACTGAGACTAGAAACTGATTCCGGTCAAATAAAGATGGCTTATGAACCTTCTTTCCATTGCTTGTCGAAATGGAAAATCACAAACGTGTGAAATTCATTGTCCTGTCGTGCGACTTAATCTTTAAGGATTTATTCTAACGCAGCTTAAGGTATCTACAACCTCCGCTGGAAATACAGTAATTTGCCCATTACAAATTCAAGCTTTTGGTGCCGGTTCCACAATTATCAGTACCCATTCTATTATGGATTTCTGAGCCCACTGAATATCAATGAACAAGATAAAAGGTAAATTCAAGAATTTACTGCCAACCAGATTTCCTTGTTCGTGGGGACGGAATATCAGCATCTTTATAATCCTAGGATATTTCGGAGAATATCAGTCTGCCGCTTCAAGGGAGGTGATATGTATCAGATATTGCAGCCCGTTCAGAATACTGCTGCTTAAGCTGACACATAAAACAGAGTACCTTCTAGCAGCAGTTCCGAAGCTGTACTTGAACCGCTTTCTATTAATTCTGTTAGCAAAAAAACATGCCAACCTTTATAGTTTCTTGGAACAATCAGCAGTGTATACATTTTTTGAGTTTTTTCGACCAACACCTTTCAAAATTGTAAGACACAATAGTACCCACGATTAGAAAAATGTTAGAAAAAATATTTACCCTTATAAACCCATCAAAAACGTCAGCGTTATGTTTGAATTCTGCTTACTGGAAAATAAAAAATTATTATTCATCATAGGTATGTAACTGGCGCCCGTTATTTCTACAATTTGCCGCTTGCTATTTTCTATACTGCAACAGTTGTGGTACAACATTTAATGGTCAACTGATTAAATCAAATATGTACATATGTACCTTCGAACGATGCGACTCGATGGTGGGAACAATTTCGCGCGCACACAACAACCATATTTGCTGGTGATAAAATTAATCAAAACAATTTCTTTTTAATTTCTGTGAAATTAAAAAAAAAATACTAAACACAAACCCATACAAAAGTATAAGAGAAGAAATATATTAAACAAATAAATAAATAAATAAATATCATAGAAAATGCATTCTTACTTATGTATAATGCTTATAACCCAGTAAGAAAATTTTTAGATTTCAAAAAAATTCCAATAAAATTTTATATACTATTTCGATAAATATTTAATATGTATGTGCAATAATTCCAATAGCAAGCATGCATATCGTCACCGTCAGTGGAAGATCCACCTATCTCGGCAGCCAGTTCGAAAATGCCCTGTCTTAGAAAACTTTTCAAGAACGCCCCACTTCAGAATTTGAATGGAAAACGACTATCTCAGAATTTGGTTGAAGAACGCCTTATCTCAGCTGCCGATTCAAAAACGCCCTATATCAGCATATTTTCTATATATTTTGAAGTGATTTAGGGCATTTTTGAACCAAATTCTGAGACAGGGCATTTTTCAACTCCGAGATAGGGTGTTTTTCAATAAAATTCTGAAATAGGGCTTTCTTGAAAACTTTTTTGGGATAGGTCGCTTTCGAACTGGCTGCCGAGATAGTTCCATCTTCCACTCAGCAGTCGATATTTTTTGTTAATCTTTCAAATCCTGTATATCCACTTATCACCATAAATTAAATTACCAAAAATTAATATCCATATTTTAAGGTACCAAAAGTGTTTATCCATTTTTTTTAATTACCAGAAATGTTGGCTCAAATTTATGTCCAAAATTTTTTGGCCGGGGTTTAAGGGACCACATCCTATATCTAATTTCCAAATTGCCAATAATATTCAGTTTATAAGTTTTATATGTTCAGTTGTTTCAGTGTCCGGTAATTTATGTCAACATTTTAAATAAAAAAAAAATATGTCGAGTTTTAAACGTACAGTTTTTAAACGTTATATTCGTTATAACCAGTATTCAAGAGACCATTAATACCAAATTAATATCAAATTTCAAAACTGACATAAAATGTATGTATGTCTAATCTTATAAGTACTAAAAATCACAGTTTTCAAATGACCAAACATTTATATCCAGTTTTCAAACTTAAAAATCAAAAATGTCTAACTTTAAAGTTTCCAAGGATTTACGCCTGCTTTTAAGTTTATCAGATGTTACACACTCTCTAACAAAGCCAGCATTTATATTTATTTATCCATCTTTAACAATGAGAAATGTGGCCACAAATTAATGGCCGTTTTTTAAATTACGAAAAGTTTATATCCAGTTTTTACAATATCAAAGTTTTAGACTTTTCAAAAATTTATGTCCAGTTTTTAAAATATCAAACACTTTTGTATAGTTTTAAACTATATTATGTCCAGTTTCTAAAGCTTATGCCCATTCCATAAGAAACATACATTTTGGGCATTTTTTAGAGACCATAAATGTATGTCACTTTTTCCTACAAATTATGTCCTGTTTTTAAATTACCAGAAAGCACAAATCTATGCTGTTTTCTTCTAACAGGCCAAATATGTATGAAGTATTAATTTTAATTATACATTTGTTGTACATATAATATTCCGACCAAAACGCTCCAACATGCAGTTTTTTTTAATTTTTTTTTTTTTAATTTCAGTTATTTTAACATTATGCACATACGTATTTAAGTAGTGTAAATTTGTTTTCGCTCCAATGCAAACTAAGCTTCATTATCAATTAATTGCTATATAATTTTTAAAGTTAGCGGCAATTGTTTTTTTTTGTTGTTGTCATTGTCTGTCGTTGGCGATCGCAAATTAATTGTTAAACCATTTTCGGCGCAATCTTATAACCCATCCTTGCCGCATTGATTGTTGTATCTATTTATGTACATATATTGTTGCTGCTGTTGTTAGTACTGTTAATGCAGTTGGCTACCGTTCGTTGCCGATGGCTTCTAATTTTTTGCTGCCGTTTTGTGTAAGTCCTTTCCTTAGCTTTTCATCTGCCTTGGCTATTTATTGCTCACTCATGGGCATTTTTTTTTTTCAATTTTGACGCAGCGGTTTTTGTTGCTTCACTCAATGTGTGCAACATCACTCAACACTAACCGTTTCTGGTGTTTACTAACTGCAGCAACATTGCTGCTTTGTTAGTATGTACTGTTGTTGCAGTAGCAGACAAGCATACATACATACATACATATGTATGTACATGTACAGCTACTATATATATATATTTTAGCTGCCGGCCGCGGCGGCTGGCTATAAGGTCTTTCATTTTCAGCAGAGTTTTCCTTCCACTTTACTTGATTTTTTTTTTATTCTTTCTCTTTTTTTGCTCACTTGCTGCTTGATCGTTTGGCGAAATAAAGACAAATTTGTTGTTTAAACGTTTTTTCTCAGGCCCATTTGTTTTGTTGCACTTAATACAAAAGTTTGTTGTTAGAGTTTGGTGCTGTTTTCTTTTTTTTTTTGTTTTTGCTATGCTATAACTCGCATCGTCTAGCAGCCATTTATGGGCAAGTTTCCTCGAAGAAAATTAGAAAAAAGAAGAAATAAATTGTAGTTGTTGTCATTGCTGTTACTACGTTATGTTGTTGCTACATACATACATACTTACATATGTACATATCTATATACATAACGTCTTTGCGGCAATTGTGGCAAATATTCAATAGTCAGCGCACGTCGTTAACGCGACTGACTGACTGACTTGCAGACAAAACAACAGCCAATCGGTCGGACGGACTGTTGGTTAGCCAACCGAACAGTGAACAGGTCTTTTAGGGCTTTTTTAATTGACCAGCAAACAACAACAACACAAGGCAACAAAAACAGGCTAGCTACCAGCAAGTATGTAGCTTTTTGATTGCAACAGTTAGCTAAGTTGTTGTACGGGGGAAAGACGGACGCATGAGCGATCTGTTGTACATACTTGTGTGGCGTACAGTTAGCTTTTTTGTGCTTATTCGATGTAGTTTTTGTTGTTTTCATTTTGGAAAAATTTTGAGCATTTATTTAATTAACTCTAATATAAGGTTTAATTGATAATTTAGTTAGTTGTCTTAATTACTAGCGTTGCTTGTTTATTAGTTTTATGGTTGAGTTGTTGTTGTTGTTATTGCTGTTTGGCGAGTGTTGTAAATCCATACATGTTTTGTTAGTTGCTTGATACCTTTTACGAAGTGTGTGTAAATGCGAAAAAGGCAAAGAAGTTAAAGAAAAATTTTAAATAATATAAAATAAAATAAAAAAATTTAATTAAATAAACTGAAAATAAATCAGATTGTAAATTAAATTAAGTATAAAATAATAAAATTTTATTGCATTATAAAGTGGACACTTCAGATATTCGGATCTTGCCGGCAGGAACCAACTTTCAGGTGTCGATATATATATAAAACCCTCTTTTTAACCGACTTCCAAAAAAGGAGGAGGTTATTCGTTCGTTGGAATATTTTTTTTTATATATGTTACCGCATATCTAACTTTGGACCACGTCAACCGATTTCGCGAATTCTTTTTGCATCGGATATATATATATATATATATATCATGATCCATTGATCGGATCTGAGACATTAACTAAATATATATATATATATACAGTTGTCCACAAAATAATAGGAGTGCGATATTTTGACCAGTTTTGGCTATTTGTCTTTTGTTTATTTAATGTCTATTATTTTTTTATAAAAGCCTAGCTGGCTATACAACAAACACCATATAAATTCAGATTTTAAACTTTGTATAAAAATTATAAAAATTTTGCAATTTTCCACCCAAATTTCAAACTTTTTAATCAGAATCTTTAGAAAAAATTCTGGTATGCAGTTTTGTAGCACATTCAATTCTAGTCTGAAGAAGTGCAAGTTTCAAGCGGCTAAAAAATTCCGTTGATTTTTGGCAATTTTTTTGCTGGCAGTGTCCTCCATATAAAAGAAAATTGTCGACATACTTTGTATGGAAAAAACGTGAAACACCTTTAACCAAAAAAATTCTCAAAAATCAACGGAATTTTTTAGCCGCTTGAAACTTGCACTTCTTCAGACCAGAATTGAATGTGCTACAAAACTGCATACCAGAATTTTTTCTAAAGATTCTGATTAAAAAGTTTGAAATTTGGGTGAAAAATTGCAAAATTTTTATACAAAGTTTAAAATCTGAATTTATATGGTGTTTGTTGTATAGCCAGCTAGGCTTTTATAAAAAAAATAATAAACATTAAATAAACAAAAGACAAATAGCCAAAACTGGTCAAAATATTGCACTCCTATTATTTTGTGGACAACTGTATATATATATATAGCTGCCTTGCTAAATTAAAGTTACCGGGCTACACGGCATTAACCTCCGTTTTAGAAATGCACTTTATTATACAAATTTTTTCGAGGAAAGAACGGAAACACAGTTTTGGAAGCAGGTATTGAAGGATTAGCCGGTAGATTACATTCCGTTCTTCCTCAATTGTTGTCCAAAACCTAATTTCACAATTAAAGCAAGGAACAATATAGTCCGAGCTTTGGCCCAAGGCCCTACAGTTGAACTCCTCAATGACCATCAATCTTCTTGCGGATTTACCAACAAGATTCCCGGTAAGTAAATCGATGAGAAAGGCAGACTGAGAACTCATGCTACAGCAGTCGCTCTCATGATACACAATACAGCGAGACGCCAAAATTTCACCACGATTTCCTACATATTTCGCAATCTACCATCCACTACTCCCACCATAGACTGCTCCCAGATACTTTGTGTGGTCTTTTAAGGTCAAATCTATGTAACCCGTCTCAACACCGTGCTGCTCGGAATTAAAGCCCGAATGAAATATTTCACTTGTGAACCCTCTTAAAGATTGGGCAATTATGACCAATGTAATGCTATTACATTCATGATTACAAGTGCATAAATAGTCCATTCAGCGATCTCACCCAAGAGCTTAACATAACCGCACTTAAAAGAAAATATATAAAAACACATTCATACATTCACAAACTTTCCCAATGACGCGCAAATTACTGAGCCACTTCCGTTAACAATTTAAACAAATAAAAGCAGACAAATACTATGATAACCGTGAAAACTAAAAAAAAAGCAACTCAGTTATTTTTAACCACTCAACAGATGCAACGGATTTATTGCGTGCAAAGCCAAACTGCAAAAGCAAATCGCCGTTAATGCTGCAACACATACGAGAGCAGCTACTGAACTGCATTAAAATTGGGATGCAACAACAAAAACTCATTAATGCATTAGCAGCATCGTTACAACAACATTTTTTATGTATGTATGTATGTTGTAACGACTTCTCGCTGAAAACGAATTTGCCTGCATATGTAGAGACGATCGTGCAAATTACGGTACGAGTAAATGAAGCAGCAGCCGAACCAACTCCTCAACTGACAATGCCAATGTCGACGGTGGCAATGATGTGCTGATGATGCTGGCTGCTGCTGCTGCTGCCGCCGCTGGTAAACTAATCTGGCTACTGTCATTTACGAAAAGCAAAAAGTTTAAGCATCAGCAAATCAACAAAAAAAAAAAAAGAACGTCAATGCAGTGATATTTTAGTGCAACAGCTGTGCATTTTTTGCTACCTGACAGAGTGCAGTTGCCACTGCATGTTGCACTTTGCTACTCAAACGCCTCGGACGGCAGTCATTTAGCTAGTCAGTCAGGCAGTCAGCATGCCAGTCGATGGAAGCTGAGTGAGTGGCCATTAAAATTACAGCAGCACAAGTGGCAAGTGAGGATGTGTGATACACATAGATACACTTATAAATGCATATTCGTGAATTTTTTTCTATATAAAAAAAATAGGGGTTGCACTGGTATCGTATCACAGTGGCCGCCATGATCGTGATCATACCTCAATGGCTTTTAGCTTGTTGTAGCAAATCTCTCTGCTTACTTACTTCCAGTTGCCTGGTTGACTGACTGATGGTCAGGCTGGATGGCTGACTAGCTGTTTGTCCATCTATCAACCACTTTAAGTTGCGCTGTAAACCCACTATTTGCCGCATTTTCTTGCTGCCGTCGTTAGACTATTTTCCTGCCTGTCTGATCTTATTCTGACTGCATGGTGTTTATGTGATCTTAGGAATTAGCTGCCGCCTGCAGCTACAATTTCCGACAGCCTCGGTATATGCACTTGTCAGTCGCCTTGGCAAATACGCAATTAGAATGCGGAACTGGGGCAGGATTTCATGAAGAGAGTGGCATTGGAAGCAGTGAAGCTTGGTTAAGTTAAGGAAATTGATCACTTAGATGTTGTTGTTGTTGTTGTTGCGGCACCACCAAGCCCTGCCTAGTTCGGTAAGCCCATCAATCGTGGTCTGCAAGCTCAACCAACGGTAGACCTAGGAAATGTGCAGCTTTGACGGCGTTTGACCAAGAGGAGTGAATGAGTCTAAGTGGGCAAGTGAAGAGGTCAGGTCTGAGTAAGTATGAATCCAGTCGACGATGGGATCCAGATTAACAGGGCCATAGTGGCGCGGGTCTCATGCGGCTGGAGCTGTTGGTCTGCGATACGTGGTTATTTGGCTCCAATAACGGCACTCATGAGACGACAGTCGCTGAAAGCGGTGGCAGACTCTCTGTGAATGCCGTTAGTGGCTTGTCGGTATGCCGTCGAAGCCAAAAGTTGTTGTGGTCGCATTCGGATCGCGTCCTTGCGTTCGATAAAATGCTTTCTGTCTTGCCTGGGAGCAGGTTCGGTTCTGCCTCAAGCTAAAGCCTGTTTGAATGCTTCCTGTGTTATCAGCCAACCGTAAACTGCTTGCTGAACATTACGTTGTGCTCCCTAACTATGAGCATGGATTCCTCACTGTGCAGGTGGTGTTCAAGCGACACCAGAAGGCATCCAGTCGCTGTCCAATGTGTGGCGTTCTGGTAAGTCTGTAGCATTATACTTAGCATTCAACTAGTCTCCGGCGCTTCTGGTGATCGATTTGATAAACTTTTAGCGGTGCTGTACCTAATTTTTTCACTATTTCGGTTGTATGCGCGGAGAAGGAGAGCAAGCTATCTACATATGGCGGTCGATGTAGACTTCTAATTAAAGCTTGACCTCTTTCAACCAGGTGGTAAAGAGGATCACTGTCGATCTCGTAGGGGAGACTGTAAGGCTCCGTGCAGTGAAGAAGCGAATGCGAGTTTGAAGAGGTAGCCATTTACTTTCGAGCACACGTCATCAATTTGATTTCCGGACGCCAATATCGAACTATAGTCAGCGTACGAGGTCAGGGAAACTCGGTGGCTGAGGAGGTTTCGGGATGGTATGGGTTAAACAAAGGTGGGAATAGGATACCCCCTGCGAGACCAGGTGATCTTTACCCTGTCCAGATGTCCCTATTTTACATATGAGGTGTCAGGCAACAACGATATGCAAGCGATTATGTCCCTCTCGCTTATAGTGCAAGTTAGGTATGTACATATGTACATACCAACAAGCTTTGGTCAACTCATCCAAAATTAGCAATTTTTTTTACAAAAATCGTAAATACCAACAAATACTTATACATATATGTACATTGTACAACTTACATACTAAATGTTGTGAGTCTGAAAGAGCCATTGAACATAAAAAAAACTGAAATATAAAAAAAAACATTGCAACTTAATACTCTACGTAGGATATAAGTTTATGTTAACTTGTTTAAAAATTTCAACGTCAGCCATAAACAACAACAAACTGACCGCGTTGAACAAGAGTACGAGTATACAGGGAGGATCGAAAAAATGGACATTGAAAAAAAAATATTAAATTGGTTTTAATGGTTTAACCCTTTCGGTACTACTGGGATAATATGTCCCTTAAAATTTCCAGCTTTCGTATGCTTTCTGTTGAATCTAAAATTTCAAGCCCCTAACTTCCAAGTTTTCCATATAAATATATATATGAAAAATAATACCCTGAAATGCTAGATTGAAAGTGTCGAGCCCTTCTCTAAATTCCATTCTGGCTACGCGCATGCGCGGACTCTATTTGATAAACGACTCAACTCAAACGTCGTTTCTAGCAAATGTTTTCTCGACCTAAACTAAAAATATTTTACTTACCCTGTACATGCATATTTAAAGATACACATGTGTTGTTGCATTGCGCTTTTGCCATTTGCTGTCAGCTCAGATTTAACTTTTTTGTCAGCTTGTTCCTCAATGTGTATGTTGAAAACACTAGGCTGTAGGAAACACAATAACAATGTACGAGTAACTACAATGTACCTTAAAAATCGCTCCCAGAACTTAAAAGACTGCCCTGAAGATAAACGCCGAAAGGAAGTTAAAAACGCAAGCAAGCGAATGAAAATGAAGTGGAAAGAATTGCCAAAAAGACAAGGGGCTCGGACAGCTTAAAAGCCCAGGCAAGCGTTGGATGACAAAATATAAAACACGTAAATACATACATACATACATACATACATACATAAGTACATGCGAGCACATAAAAAAAGTTTAAGTCAAGTAAAAAAGCTTTAAAAAGGAAAATAAAAGTGAACGGGCAACGACATAAAAACATACTTGCATGTGTCGCCTGTTTTGTTATTTTTTTTTTTTGTGTTTTTTTCTGACTTGTGCGAAACATAAACACTGATACTTGTGTATGTGTGTATTTTTGTATGAGAATTGGTGCAAGTCAACCAAAAAGTTTTTGTTCCTGTTTATTTGGTAGGGGTTTGTGTTATTTTTTGGCTATCTTTAAGCTTTTACTGCCTTTAGTGATCTCTGTCTAGTAATTGAATCTTTTGTTTTAAACGCACACACACACATACACCTGCCGGGCCAAGGCACATGTGTGGTTTTGAAGAATTAAAATGGCAAACATACTACATATACATTAATATTTATATATATTCAAATGAATTTTTTTAATTAAATGGGCATTGCATACTCAAATTCTTGAAATTCCTAGAAAAAGGTTCAAAAATTTTATTATTTTGTTTTAATTATTTACGAAGCTTAAATTTTTTTGAAACTTAAAAATAATGGAAATCAAATAAAAGAAAAAACAACTCAGATATCACAACGGGCTTTTCCAGCCCGCTCCAACCTAACCCAGACAAAAAAAATCATTGCCCCCCTTCAAGTATGTACGTGTGAGTGTATCTCGCGTTCTGTAAATGCAATCGGGTTGCATTGTATAGATTAGAAGTATAAGATTTCGTACTAAAAATGCTTTTCTGACAGCTTTGTAATTGGTTGACGACACTACATTCAAACAGAAACTCAATGTATGGGTGCCACACGATCTAACGCAAAACAAACCGCAAAAAAATCGTCCCATTTCACTGGGCTCACTTAAGTCAACGTCGAGCGATAGCGGCCGTGTTTGTAACACGTTGAGCTAACTCAAACGGTGGTCAAGCTATGGATTAACGGCCAGGAAGGTTTTGCCGCGTGGTTGCTGGGATTGGCAAAAGTTGATGCGATGAGCTGTATGAGCTTTACACCGACATGGACATAGTACAGCGAGTTAAAATATAGCGGCTGCGCTGGCTTCAACATTTCGTTCGAATGGAAACAGACGCTCCAGCGCTGAATTTATTCAACTCGGAGCCCGCTTCAGATATCTGAGGAAGGAGCCACCTCTGCGTTGGAAAGACTTGGCTTCACTTGGTATTTCCAATCGGCGCCAGAAGAGGGCGCGACTTCTCATAAAAGATGTAATTTTTTTTTTGCTCAGCCACATCGGATTTCTTCGAATATTTTTTATTAAAAATTAAAAATTAATTTATGTCATTACTTATCGTCTTTTTAGGCATGTGTATGGCTAGGCCTTAAGTATTGATAGAAAGGTGGTAATACCGGGCGTATACGTGACGTGTGTATTTACCCAGTTTTCGACGTATGAATGAGTATTTTTAAAATAAATTCCCGTTATTCGCGCCCAAACTTCTAGATGTAACATTGCGTTCTAAATTTTAAGTGGAGGTCATCGATGGTTTTGAATAAGTTTTTAATATTGTAGAAGTAGTTATAAGGGTAAATACGTACTTATTTTTCATATCGAAACCCTAAAACATTTTTAATTAATATATTTTATTACATTTGGTGTGATTTTGTGTGGTTTTGTTTTATCTTACTTTATATTATTTTTATTATTTTATTTAAGTTTGTTATCCTATCTTATTCAATTTTTTTTTGTTTACTTTATTTAATTTACATAATTATAATTTTTTTATTTTATTTTTTATTTTATTTGTATTGGTTATCTATTATTTTATTTTATTTTGTTTGTTTGTTTTGCTTACTCTATCTACTTCTTTTATTGTATTTTATTTTATTGTATTTAATTTAATTTCATTTAATTTAATTTAAGAATATTTTTTTTATTGTATTTTATTTTATTTTATTTTATTTTATTTTATTTTATTTTATTTTATTTTATTTTATTTTATTTTATTTTATTTTATTTTATTTTATTTTACTTGACTTAATTTTTTACTTTATTTTATTTTACTTACATTTTTTGCATTATTTTTGACTACCATTTGATATATAAATTCCCTGGATACTGACGTTTCATATTGTGTTTTCTCTCTTCTCCCACAGATGCATGTGTCCTGGCGGCTATACCGGCAAAAATTGTGAATCCAAATACATTCCATGTTCGCCATCACCTTGTCAGAATGGCGGCACATGTCGTGCATCGAATGGTCTAACGTACGAGTGCAAATGCCCACCTGGTAAGTGTTTTTTTTTTTTTTGAATTTACTAACATACAAACGTATATGCATGAAAACGCACTTTCTGCACCACTCTTCGCTTAACTCCCTTGTCACATTACAAAACTATTATAAAATATAGCCTTTTTTCTTTATAATTGCCACAATTAAGTTGATGCCATTGCATTAAATTGAGCCATGCAACAGGCGAGGTAGCCAAGCATGCTGTTGCTGCAGCTCACCTGAGTGGCATTGCGCATCGAGTTGCGCAATTTCAAGCGACTAATTGCCGCTAATCTCCGCCTTAAAAGTGCCAGTGCCAAGCAAAGCGGCACAAAAAATATAAATATACGTAAGTGTTTGTTGTTGGGTGTTTAACTAGAAAAGCTAAAGCCGACGCGTAGCAGGCAAATTGCCAACGCTGTCGTCATGTTTTGGTTGAAGGTGGTGGTGGTGGTGGTGTTGGTGGTGGCTAACATGGCAACAACTCTCCTTATATCAAAGTCACCTTTCTACAAATGATTAGTTGTATCGCTCGGTGCGTTCATTCTATTCGCACTCCTTCGCCTTTTTGCGCTCCTCATCGATGCGCGCGCGTTTTAATTGAGATAACGCTAAGCAACCGGAATGGTTCATCAGTGTGCCGCCAACAAACTACCTTAGTTGCCTTCTATGTAATTCTTGTGCAGCGCTGCTCGCTTACCACAGCTTACCACAGCTTGGCGCAAGTGGCGATTAAGTGCATCCAGTTGTATTTACTTACATTGTAGCTAATCAAAACAATATGCACCTGGTCGCTTAGTTACTGGCTGCGCAAATCTTCAAGGCATGGCAGCTTTTTGCTAAATAGTCATTGCAGTGACAAAACTGGTTTCAAAATATTTACCCCTTTTTTATGAAGAAAATTCCATAGAATTACATTCTTTCTTAATATCTGGCGAATGTGCAACCAGTCAAGGAATTGACGAAGATAGTTTAAGTAATTGGTGGAAATGCTGTTAGATAACTCTGACTGGGTAAGCACATGGCTTGTAAAACCTGAAGAGAATACACTGAGTTAGTAGGAGCAGGTTGTAGGTGGCATCTTATTTCTCTGCAGCGGCATGGAATTCCTCATCGAAAAAGTTGTTTCGCTAATATAAACGGAAAATATTGAGGTAATTAATAATGCAAACGTGGCAACTCTCTTATAAAATGCTTTGAAACTAATTTGCTGGAAACATGTAGCGTAAAGTTAACTAATTTACTAAGAAAAAATGTTCTTTCAAAACAGTTAGTAACCTTCTACACAAATATTTCGGAGATAACTTTCGTTATCTCCTTTGACACACGCATTGTAGTGTTTCATTTAACCTGTCATTTAATAAAAATTAAACTTTTATACTAGTGCCACCCTTCAAAAAATTAAGCTTCAAAATTGTGTTAGATGTAAAGCTTAGTTAAACTATCTCGGTTGACAGCCATATTGAAATATTTTATTTTTAATAAAATTGATTTTGGATTTCTAAAAAATTTATTTTTGAAATTAACCTTTCTTAAACTTTCTTTCCCGTTTTAAAGTATTTCATTTAACTAGTTAAATTGATTTCGAATTTCTAATCAAGTGGCAACCTACGTCAAAAATAGTTCCGAAATAGACCTTTCTGAAGCCCATACTAAATTATTTCTTTAAATTGATTTGGAATTTCCAAACAGGTGGCAAGCCTCTTCAAAAATGCCTTCAATATGAAGCTTTTCTAGACCTCTCGTGGATTTGATTTTCATATAAAATCTTTCATTTAATTTGTTGATTACATTTATTTTGAATAAACAGTTGGCAACCCACTTAAAAATCATTCTCGAAATAAAGCTTTCTCGCTTGATACCCAGCTACATAAATATATTTCATTCGACTTGTTTATTAAATTAATGAACCCCTTTCGTTTAACATCCACATTGTTGTAATTTTTTATTTAACCAATTAATTGATTTTAACCTTTTTTTAAAGGTGGCAACTCTATTCATACGATGTATATTAACCCAGGTGATAGCCTATCTGTGCATCAAATTTGATTGAAATACGTCAAGCCGTTTTTGCTTACTCACAAACTTTCACATTGATGTTTTATCGTGTTTTTTAGTACGATGAGCGGAAAAAATTTAAATTAAAAATTTTGCAAACATTTTGAAAAATTATATGTGCCTATAATCTACATACATACATATGTAAATATACTCATCCCGTCTAGTGAAATTGTTACAGCTTAATTCGCACAACATCTGTCATCTGACCTTCTTCATCCATAGCTGCTGGCTAATCTTTCAACGCATATCTTGCCATTATTACGATTATAATTATCATTTATCTTTGCACCACTTCAATTACTTAATTGCCAGCATCCTTTTGAGTGACAGAAAGAAGCGCCAGCAATTAACAACTACATATGTAGTTAAATACGTAATTGCGCAATGGAAGTGTGAAAATCTGACAGCAAAGCTTTGAAATAACTTGCTAGCCGGTGAAGAGAAAAAAATGAAACGCTTACGCACATCATGCATAAGTACGGTGACCATCCGTCCTGTATTATACGGGACAATCCTCTTTTCTGACCCAATATCCTGGTAATTTATTTCTTTTATACGCGACGCCAAATGTTCTGTATTTCTTTTAATGTCCTGTGTTTGTCCCATATTCGGTGTTTCGACGGCTTAACAGCTCATTAAAATGGCATGCCTATCAACGAGTTTTAAGTGATGTTGGTATATGAATGTAATTTTCTCCATAAAAAGTTATTATTTTCTAATATGAATGCCTGTGGTTGGAATCGAGGAATAAATACAGTGACCAAAATTGAAATTAGGACTCGACATTTTAGTAAGTTTTGGCTATTCTGCCTTAGTTTATTTAAAAAAAAAATTGCTAAAAATTAATAGTAAGCCTTAGCGACTTAAAATTGCACTTTGTTATACTCAAATTTAACGATTTTTTTTAACAAAGTTAAAAAGATACTGTTGCAGTGCTAATACATCTAGGATCATTGAAAAAGGCTTTAAGATCGTAAGTTGTTGTGGAAAAAATTTGCAAAATTATTTTTCGTCCAGTATTCAGCTCTCATAAATATGGTCACCGTATGCATAAGACTTACATAAGTGCGGTTTTTTCTTTTATACTGGCAAATAGACAGATGACTGACCACCGTCTGACTAACTGACTGAGTATGAGTGTGTGTATCTGCGACCATCAAGTGATCTGGTTCGTCAGCACTAAAGTAACTAATTGAGTTATTATTGCAAATTGAATTTATATTAATAATTGCGTACAGCCGTTGTCAGTGATATTTTAAAAATGTGTAACTGTCAACGGTACACTAACTTTAATCGAGTATGTATGTAGGTACTCGTATTCGGTGAGTGCGCGCGGCCGCCCCATTCGCATTCAATATTTGTGGTCAAATGTGGTGACCATGATCCCGAGCCAAGGTGGAATGAGTGAGCAAATACATAGTACATAAGCAATATGCTGAGAGAAAAATTTGTTGTACAGTAGAAATGATTTTTGTATCGCTTTGCAAAAATTGTAGATGTAGAAAAAATGTACAAATATTTAAATGTTGAAACTGCACTCTTTTAAGCTAATACGCTTAACATCAAAATCTGTCTGCTTCGTTCTGCATGCGTCGATCAGTTTCGTACTGAATTAGCTTTGCGCTGTGTGATGTGATTAATTTTCAGTATCGACATTGTTTGTGTGTGTGTTTTTTTTTTGTATTCTGCCTCATTTTGCGGTAATCAATAAATGCTACTACTTCAGCGCATTAAACGGGTATTTTTTTGAGTTGAAGGTGTGGCGGCAGTAAATCCTGTTTTAGTGCGAATTGTGTACTATTTTTTTGTTTTTTGTTTTTGCATTATGCTAGAATCGCACGATCGCAAGCCATTTAAGCAAAACACACGCGATCTTGCCTCACCCTCAAACGATTTGCCTTGAAACAAAAGGGAGTAGATACTTTAAGCTGTGCGAAAGTTTGCGCATGCTAAGCGCTTTAGATTAACAGCAAGCATGAAAGCGTGTGTTTCAAGTAAATATTTAGTATGTGTGTTGGTATATTTACTCAAGCATGGATAATGCATTTCTATTATTTCCACATTAATTTTTATAAGTTTTCCAAACGAACTAATTTTTATTGAGTAATTTTTCTGGCAGCTAAATAAATCAAGTCAGATTATTTATTATGTGAAAAAATTGCATATTTTCACAGTTTACTTTTTAACTCTGACGAATTTTCTAAATGCCAGATTACAAAGCAAAAAAAAAAATTAAATCTTGACATTTAATTTGAGTAACTCAAACCTCAATTCCCCTACTTTATCTTTGCGAATCCGCGCTAAATGAGTTATTAAACACTTAACCAACAAAAAACTGAATTCCTAATTTTTGTTGACATTCTAATTGCAAACGTAATTGCCTTGAGTTTCCCAGAAAGAAGGTGGTGTCGGCAACAATAACGGCACATAATAATTCTATTCTTATCGCAGCACCAAAGACAAGCCATGCCAAGTCCATTGCTGACGAAATTATAAATGTTCATATTAGAATAGTTTGATGTTGAATGAATGAACGAATGGCCTGCGCGCCAAGGCACTGCGTGCAGTCGCTCAGCTTCCAACGATACCATCACTATTCGCGTCAATTTCAAAATAACCCATTTATCTGCTTGAACTCATTCAGCGGAATGGCGCGGCGCAGCAGCATACAGCTGTAGCGCCTCCCACAGTGCACTCGACCGCCGCGCGACCACGCGAAATCGTGATGCACGCGCCAAGCTCAAGACTTTTAAACTTACCGTTGCCCGCAAAAAAATAAAAAATAAAACATAAAACCAATGAAGAAAAATACCCAAAAACCACATCCGCACCAGTAGATTTGCAGCAATCCGCGTACACACCGCGCACCACACAAAAAATCCACCACCCATCAAACTCGCAGCTCGTAATAGCTCGCTCAATCAGCCTGGAATATTTGGCCTCTGCATCAATGCTTCCTCTCCCACCCGCTAGTTTCTACTCCAACAACCGCTGCCGCTTCCTTTCCACTGCACCGCAGCGTGTCTAAGCTGAAAATTAATGCTCATCGTCACTGCCAGAAACCTGCTCGCCGCGCTTCATTGCAACCACATTTGAGCTATTAAGTGCTCATCTTCTTTTTTGCCCCTTCCACCCTCTATGCCTGTTGCTTCTGGTATGCCAATTTTATTTTTCAATTCCGATTGCAATTGTAATACCAACACAATTCCTGTAGCTCAACAAATGATGTTAATGCCAGTGGTGGGCAGACTCATCATCGCATCATCAGTCTTGGTGAATAGCAACTGATTGCTTTAAAGAAAAACTAACGCAGCAATAGCCGATCTTCGAATTCGTTTGACGCACGAAAGACATTAAGTAGCCTTATTCTTTTGCAGCTGGGTCGCAAAAGACTGATTAACTCGGTTAACACTTTTGTTTAACTACAAAAGCAATCTTTTTGTTATCTGAGAATTTTTTAAGAGAAACAAATTGGAATCGTTTAAACAGCGGTCCGCAGGCCAAAGCTCACTGAGCGCTCTCTGAGCATATGTGTGTTTCACACGTAAATATACGAAGAAATTTTCCCCGGAGCTCATTTACAACACTATGTACCGATCCGACTCAAATCGGATAAATAGTAAGTAGTCTTGCCTTTTGAATATACCTTTTTCATTTTCCTAGCGAGTGTTCGATTGGCACTCGGTTGCAAAAGAACGGGGCTAGTGCAAATGTCAAGGCTTGGCATACAGCAGCCTTTTGTGGCTAAATTGGTGTGTTGGGAAAATCTAAGATAGGCCACCACTGCCATATACATTTACTTACATACTTACCAGTATGCATTTATGTATGTATGTATGTATGTATGTTTATAGATATGTAAAAATGTGTGAAGGATGGCTTGCTAAAGGGAAGGAGACAACCACAGTGGCATTGACGGCATGAAGTCAAATCAGTCAAAGCGGTCTGGACTTCACCTTGATTTGACCGGTTTTTTTTTTTAACTTGATGGTTTTCTAAGCTCCTTTCGGGTTTTCTATTTGCATATTTGTGGCGCTTTCTTGAGGTTTTGTCTTCTTTCGCTTTGTAACTTTGCCGCTGCAAGTTAACTTTATTTTGTCTGCTATGCGGAAATTAGAAGTCGTTTTCTAAAAATGAAAATTTCTGCACTTCCGTAGATCATAGAGATTAATCGTGCAGATGCCAGAGATCAACTAAACAGCGAAACATTTCATTTACAAACAGAAATTTAAGCTTGTAGCAAAGGTCTTAAAGGCATTTCTTCAAATAAAATATTACAAGCCTTGCAAAATTAAAAAAAGAAATAAAAGACATTATTATACTCGCCTTCAGAATAGTCATGTTTTCCCTCTCCTGTCGTCATGGTAATCAATATTATATATTTTCAAAAAGTATCGTTATTTTTATCGAATAAATTATCTATCGATATGTTTATCATACACCGTTAAATACGCTTTTTTGATTTTCTATTAGTAAATATGTACGTATTTATACGAATATCGTTATTGCATTCAATTCAGTGTCGATATCGCTAATGCATGTCATTGGTATAGTTCTTCATTCCATCTTCTTCGGTACGCGTCGTCAACACGAATGGGTCCGCAGCTAGAATAGCTTTCGAAAGCCGCTAAGGCATATTCTACCGGAGAAGTTTGTTTAATCTTTTTGTAGGTTTTCGGTTGCCCGGAGAGTAAAAGCTCTCTTCAGCGATCGAAAATCAGTAGCTGTAAATTTCATAATAAATTTCGTTCCATTCTATATTGCTATGTCCGGAAAACACAGGGAAATTTGGAACACTGCCACATTTCTGAATTATTCTCATCTTCAGTACTTTGAATCCTAGCGCTTCCAGTACCGTCTGGCTGCCAACGAAAATATTGATAGATGTCTGCTTGAAATGAACCACACATTGAGAAAATGCAAATATCAGTTTCTTTTTCCAACTTCGACCCATCCCTGTGGATGACAAAGCCACCGATTCCTGTATGTACCTACACTTATTTTCCATACTTCACTTGTTGGAAGGCAAATACATATGAATCCTGATGGATTCTAAGTTAAGTTTTACGTGAGGGCTCAACCCTCATCTCTCACTTTCAGAGGTCTTAAATTAGAGGCTCTTTTCGGCACTCCCAAAGAAGACTTGCGACATTCAACAGTTCTGGAATATCCTGCTCACAGCGCCGACTATACAAAGCAAGCAGGTCTCTGTAGCCTTCCGATGATTTCCTAGCATGCTAAATAGTTCCTGTAATTTTCAACAGACTAGAGCTTCGTATGGTTGTGAACAGCTTGATTACCGTAGTACACATACCGTGGATGGTATGCGGTGACAGTTACCCGTTCATTTCAGATGCTTTTATCAAGGTCTAGTATGCTGCTAGTCGGTTCTTTGCACCCCCACTTGGGGTAAAAAATATTATCACCCCGGAAATCTCACGAAAGCCCTTTGACATCATCTCTCTTCTTATGCTCTGAAAATTCCGATAGGCCAAATAAATATTTACAGGTCAGAAACACCACGTTGATTTCCTGCTCCCAATACAATATTCGCTCAAATAAAAACACTTCACACTTTCAACTCCTCCCCAGCTCTGTTTGCAAATCACGAACCAATCCAAGTTGAACCAAAGCAATCATCCAGCTAACAGCTAAATTCCGGCAGGCACTCATCAACATTCATCACTAGCTCAGCATTCAACAAATGCAAAAAGCAGAAACAAAAGGCAGAAACAAAAAAGATTAACGCAAAGGTGCCGATCAACACAAAGAAACCACAGGGCGCAGAGGATGAGGCATGCAGCCCGGAAGATGAGGGATGTAATGAGTAGAGAAAGGTGATCAATCCGTTCGAGCGCTGTTCACTTCGTTTTACCGTACGGCATCACACAAAACACTTCGTTTGGCACGGTTCGATACGATTTGCTTGCTTTCGATTGGAATGCTTGCGAGCGCGCTGTTACCGCTGACTAAGCAATTGTGCGCCGCTGAAACTTTGGCAAGGCGCTGCGATGGTGGCAATGTTGCATTGGCGGCAGCAGCATTTGCTGCATGACCTCCTTAGGGCGTAACTGTGGTGGGAGCGTCGTCTATGGCTTCCTTGCGCGTTGTGTGTCTGCCTTTTGGCTGCCACTACTAACAATTTTCATTATGAATTGTGCATAGTTGCTTACAAATATTTTGCTTGCAGCATCTAATGAGTCGACATGGTTTTATTTATTTGTAATTTACTCTTTGCGCTTTTGGCGCTTTTGTGTGATGGTTGGCGGTGATGATGAGTTGCCACTAAGTTGCATACATATGTATATATGAGCAGAGTTGCTTGCTGACATTTGGAAATCTGGCTTTTTGTTGCAACGGCGCGCGCGCGCGCGCTTTTTAAAACTAATTTTCTTGCCGCCGCTTTTGTTGCATACAACTTTTAGCAGCTTCTTTGCATTTCATTTCTTTAACTTTTTTTCAGTTTCTTTTGTTTATTACTTATCGAAGAGAATGTGAAGTCCCCGAGGTAACTGTGATGCATAGATTTTACAATCAGGATTATAGCTTTTCAGCGCTGAGCCGTTGAAGCTTCACAGCAGCAGCAGCAGCCGCAGCAGCAGCCGCAGTGATGGAACTGTGGCACTGCCATTCATCGGTGATTGGTGCGATTGGTTCCCATGATTATTGGTCATTTGCTGCCACTCTTACTCGCCTCTTACTGAGACAATAGTTTTTTGTGTGTTTGCAAGTTTATCATTTTTATTTTTTTTTTTGTGCTTTTATGCAATCACCATTTCCACAATGTACATAGTTTAACCCACTCACAGCGCAATTCGAAATTGACTTGTGATTGTTGCTAGATAGAATGAATTAAAGTTAATTTCGCTATCAAATTAGAATCATTGTGGATTTTGCTTCAGGTTATTACTATTTTTATTGCTTGTTCTTGATTTAAATCAAATTCAAAGTTTTTTTTTCACAATGCTTCGCTATTATTATTGTTTCGGTTAATGCTTTTACTCTGTTAGCATCGCTTATGCCACTACCGTCGGTCGGCCTCTCAGAACTTATCGGTGCCATAATTTCTGCTGTAATTTGCTTTCAGGTCGCCAATTTTCATTCCACGTTCAAATGAGTTGTAACCGCAAAATGTAATTTAAGTTAATATACTTGTTGTACATACATACATACTTGCGTAGATACATACAATTTACAAATAATGAATAACATAGTATGAAAGGAAATTTTCTTTCTTATACGGCGTTTACGTGAGGCGATGTTACCGATTGATTGATAGTTGGCAGCTTTGAATTGCTAATAAAAAACTTAGTTCGGCTTACAGAGCTTTATGGCGCGAAATTTTCAATTCTTGATTTTTTCAATCAAATCTTTTCTCTTACTCAGAGAATTACAAAATATGCGAGTATGCGCTTGCAGCGACTTTTGATCTTTTCTCCCCCAAGTTACTCGATGTCTATGCATTCGCGATTTCTGTTATTCCGTGAAAAGGATTTCAGCCAAAAAGTGAGCCATGATATTATATTCTTCTACCCTAGCCTACCTGTCACTGGATAAGTCCGTTAGCTGCTGCCTGAGCAGGGACAAGTAAGCGTAATGAATCTGTGTGAAAAAAACGAACATAAGTGAGATCACGAAACTTGCATAAAAGTGCAAGTGCAACGAAAAAGCTCCAAGAAAATGGGGAGAGTGAGGAACTGCCCGATGGCTATGAGATTAGCCTAGATCCATTACCAAAAGTAATGCCAGAAGTGTTGCGGGATCGAGCATTAATCTGGCTTCGCAACAACGACAAACGATGCTCAACCAGGGAGCTATTCCAAGGAGATGTTACCGAAATATTCCTATTTTCCCGGTACTTTATTAGATTGGACGGTGAGTTACGCCAGCGAGCAAAAGAGCCATTTAAAGACTACACCCTCGAGCTAAAATGTTTGATAAGTTATGCCGAATGCGAGTGTACTTAAACAGCCGCAACGCGCACCAGCTGTACATTAAATGGTGTGATCTTGCGGCGATGGAGGAGTTGGCAAGCCTTGCACAGGATTCTGAAAAAACATGTCCGACAGGAGAATGCAGCTTTTTGCAGCGGGGCTATGAATGCACTGGTCGGTCTGGGTGATTAAACCCAAAAGAACGAGCTACTGGTCCTGCCAGCTGCCTATGTCCATACGCGGTGGAAAGTCATTGTCGTTAGAAGCGACTGATATGCCTTCAGCCCCAGAAACGTCGCAGAGCGCGCTAAACCACGTTGTTGGTCCCGAGCTATAACCTCATGTATTTTACCACTGAAACAAAATATTTTTATCTTTGTGAATAACCGAGCATCATGCAATATGTCCTGGAACCCAGACTGAGTTTTGAATTATTTAACAGAACATTTTATATATATTAGACCAAATATTTAACTTTTTACACTATGTATTGATGCAAAATCGAACATTTGTGAATTACTAATAGTTTCTGTGAAGTTCCTGAAATAATAAATGCGTCGGTAACTATTGGAAGAAACCAAATTGCTTTCTTTGGTCTAAGGAACGGAGTATCTTGAGCGATAACTTTTCAAAAATTAAAAGAAAGGGTGAGCAATGAAGCGAAAAATATGATGTGGAGCTTATCTGAGCTCAAATGGATGAAAGTCCGGTTTTTTAGTCTCAAAATTACCTTCGCACTTTTCGGGATCAGCACTATGAATAACTAAAGAGATCCTAAAAATCTATTCGACTTCTCGCTCTATATTTTCATTCTGTGCTAGTAGCTACCCATAACTTTTTTATCATTTAGAAAATTCTCTTCTTCCGTTTTTATTATGTATATATTTCTTTCATTTTCGTTTACTACTTCTCTTATTAACTACACTATGAGCTGCGTTACCCAATTTCGCAGCAGCTACAAATCCAACATATCGCCGGCAGCCAAAATCGTGATGCCCTTTTCACGTACTTCCATTACCAACACTTCAAAATCTCTTCCTACTCAACGACTATGCCAGCTATGTTGTCATATTTTCTTGGTAATACACATATTTAAAAATACTTTTTACCTTTTTCGCTGCAATTTTTTTTTTTTTTGTTAGGACGTACTTTATCTAAAAATACTTTCGACATAAAATGCAAATTTTTTCGCAATTTCGCACAAAAATGAGTAACGACATGCGGCACCAGCACTGCATAGCAAACTACAATTGCTGCTAACGCAGCTGCAACAGTTTTGCTGTCAAACCAAACGCATACCACTACATATGTAACTATGAAAAAGCGCACACACACATGCTCAAATCTGTTGGAGGGACCAACTGCCGCTGTGGAACAATAGTGGGCGCAGATCAGCCGCAATCGTATTGGACAGCGCGGCTATTTTCAGTAATTCTTTTTTTTTCTTTACTCCTGCCACTTCTGCTTGACTTGGCGCGCGTGATGTCCAGAGGGCGATTCCGCTACGAAATTGACTTGACTTGCGTGGCATGGAGCATTTTTACAAGCTTTTATTTTTTTATGTCGAAGTTGGAGTTGTTGTTGAATATGAATTGACTTTTGCGCCTAGACTGGGCTCGATGGCAACGATTGCATTGCGTTTTCTGCAAACGTCTAGCCAGCAAGCAAAAAAAGAATGCAGCTTAGACTTGTACGCAAATCAGACTGCTACACCCAGCCTCTTTTGCTCACCACCCTTTAGCTCGGGACCATCGGACTCGCATCAATTGCAATTTTGGCGCTGTTGTAAATTTTGGGCTTTTGCTAAGCTTATCGTATCTTTACCCACTTTTATTGATGATGCAGATTTTTTTTTTGCTTTTTTTTTATAAACTCTCGTCTTGCACATGTATGTATGTTGTGTGTATGTTGTTATTTCTATTTTTGTATTGCTTAAAACAATAATAAATAAGAAGATTAATAGAGCGGGTCCATAAAATGTTAATTGACTCGATTTGACAGTCATTTGGCAGTCGGTTGTTGGTTGGTTGGTTGTTTGACATCAGAGTTAGTGTTGTTATCGTTGTTTTTGTACGTACATACAAAATGCTCAATTGGATTGCACATAAACCGCTTGAGGCTATTTGTTGCAATTATTCAGAAATACCCGACATTTGGGTGTGAAGGGGCAGTCAAATAGAAATTTTCGCATGGAAAATTTTAATATTTATTATGACAGCGCTTGCGAAAATGAGAATGTGCCGTGGGTCGGTTGATCAGCTAAACACTGTCCGAGAATAGAAAAAGTAAATGAAATAAAAACTTGAGGTACTTAAAATTACATCGCATAATGGTTCGTGAATGGTATTCGGTAGTTCTTGAAGCTGAGGCACACAAATTTTTGCTATTAATTCTCAATCCCTTCCAGGAGTATTTTTATTAAAAAATCTAAGAACAGAAAGCCGTGAAGAGGAGTTTGTTTTAGCCGTCCTCCATATAAAAAAAATCCAATTCCAAATATATTTTATATACATAAGTACATATAAACGTTTTTACTATGTACTTTTGTTTTAATGTTCTTTAACCTTCATCAGTGCCTAAATCTTACATTTGGAATGTTGTATTGAGAATCCTGTGGAAGTAGAATAAAGTGTTTGCAAGCACACATGTTGGAATCGACCATTTTTGTTTTGGCTAAATTTTGTCCAGGAGATTTCTTTTATCATACAACAAAGTTCTGCCAAAGGAATAAAATTATAAAGAAACTTTCGGAAAATCAAAATTTCACAGTTTCCTGGATTTCGCAAGTTTTTTTAATATCTCAAAAAATATTATAGTTACAAAAGTGTTTCTGGTCTCGTGATATTTGGGTCTATATATGCTTAACTTAAAAAAAGCCGAAAAATAATTCGAAAACTTTACAGAATTTGAAATTTAAAACATCAAGAAATAATAATAATAATTTTGGAGTATTCGACAAATAAACTTGGAAAATTCCGGAAATTCTGAAATCTAGAACTGTGCATAACTTTCGAAAAAAAAATTGTAATTTTTTTCGTTTGGCAGAATTCGTTATATACACAAATGGTGGTCCTTTTAAATATTTCGGTGACACCTTCATTCGGTATTAAAATTTTTTTTTCTAATGCTTCTATTCGCATAATCGAAGTACTTAATTAGCAAAAGTTTCATAATTTTTGGCGAGCTTTATTTAACTGGCATTTGGATGTTACGGTCTGACATCTAGTGGGTAAGAATTAGAACTTTGAAACAAAAAAACTCCCTCATCAAAAAAATTAGAAGGCGGCACCTACGTTCAGCAAAAAAAAACGAAAGTGCTTTCGAAGCGTAATTACTTAATTAGCAAAAGTCACTCAATGTTCTTTGGCTGTAATTTTTTTCTGCGTGAAAAACTTTGGGTTTTCTTTTGGATTATGTTTATATTTTCCACCACCTTGAAGAAAATAAATTAGAAAATTAACCGAATTCCCTGAAGAGCGTGAGAGCGAAATGTGTAAACGAATCCGAAACACATAAATTTCAGTTTAATTAACTACAATTATTTAAAACCCATACAGTTACTAAATCCTCCTCCTAGCAGTTGACTATCAGAAAGTCTGATGTCAATTATCTGTGTGAGAAAAACTATTTAAATGTGAACGAATTAATTCAAATATGAATTTTGCTATAGCGCAATTAATATGCTACAATGAATAGCATATATATATAATATGTACATACATATATGTGAGGAAAATATAGCATCAGACGCTCAGCATAAAAAATTATCCATTTAATGATGAAGTAATTAGCGAATAGCATAAATAAAGCCATATTTTCCAAACACGTATGTATGCAAGTCTGTTTTTATGAATACGAGTTTAAATCGAAGCGACTTCAAAAAAAAAATTCACATCAACATCATAGGGGCTCTGGGAACTAGTGGGAAATAAAGCTAGAAAAATCTAAATCAAAATTTCTGTTCCACCTAAAGAAAAATAACATAATGTATCAAAAATTTTTGTTCGTTATTATAACTACATAGCAGTATCAATGTTTAGGATAAAATGATACATTTTTGTAGGGAACAACTTATTTTGTACTTAAGTAAACATTTTTCGTAGCCTCATATAATCCAAACAGCTTAAGTGAAAGTTTTGATATGATTCCACTCCATTTTTCTGTAAGTACCTGCGACAGTGACGATTCGGTGTGATATTCAGCCCCATGTACCCAACACACTTACCAAAGAGAAATTACTCCCACTCTTTGCCCGGTGAGTACAACCCGAAGGTACCTTTCCTGGTCAACTTATCCGCAACGCAATTCCCTGCAATATCAATATGTCCTGGTAACCAAATGAGTATGTGACCGGGTAAAATTCCCTTGCAAACGTCGAGCACTTTAACAGACATTCGACTGCTTCCGTAATTCCATCCCACAATCCCCACACTTTGTTAACTTTAGTCCTAAAACTGCCGCGCCCATTTCTAGTGGGATGTCGACCTAAAAAATCTTCACAAACAAAAATATTTACTTGATGGGTATTCTACCGGTCCATTATACCATTTGGTTCTTTTGCCACACGTTTTTTCTTGAATCCGTTGTCGATTTTATATTAGGGTAATTCAGAAAAAAAAAATATTTTTTTTTCTTCGCCACTATGCTCGAAAATTTCGTTTAGACCCCAAAATAAGTCTCAGAAAATATGAGCCCTTAAAATTAATATTAAGAATGTCCGCATCGCACTTCTCTATTTCCCATAAGAATAACAGGAAAAATTGTGCTGTAAAGGTCTTGGAGTTCATTCATTTTTCCATAAGTCAACTCGGTCAAAAAATATTCGAGGAGAAAGTCGAATTCACCATTATTTCAACTTTTTTTTGTAGAACGTTCAATTCTCTACAAAACTACTTAAAGCCATTTACAGTGCAACGCATCGTTTGTTAGCTATAAAAATTAGAAGTAAAAAAACACGGCGCACGCCACAAATCGAAGGAGAAGCTCGGCCAAACACTAACATATGTGTTCGATTTCACATAAGAATAACACAAGAAAAATGGAAATTGAATTGAAATTATAGCAAAAAACACGATTTAGCGGTTTTTAGCTGGCGTCTAAAAAAATTTGTACACCCAACTTTTTTTTTTGACTAAGTATTTAAATAAAAATGGCACACGATAAACTTTTTTTCTTTCATATGTCGTGATACATCTTAACGTACATATGTATACTATATCCAAATCGGCCAGGTTGTATGTAGACAGAAAATCTAGACACTAGATGTCTTTTACAAGGGAAAATTAAACCAAAATACAAATTGCAATTTCCAATTTTAGCAAGCAGTGTCTCTTCGTATGTATATTCACTCAAGTTTAGTTGTTAATGCATTTTACATACCCTTTAATATGCGAGTTATTAGTTTAATCGTGCCATTTAAAAATATTTTACTTGAATTAATAGATACTAAATGTGAACGTCTCATAATAGCTTTCACACAATACTCGCCTTACGGGCAACTATGTAGAGCCAACGACATAGAACAACAAAATCAGCAGCAGCAAGTACTTACAACAACAACACTTTTAAGCTAAACAATTTTAACGTCTCGCATTATTTGCTCATTACACTCTAAACTATATAATTACGTTCTATAAGCGGGCGTTACATACATGCTACATACACACAAATAAGTCAACATAAATGTTAATGTATTAATTTAAATGCAAGTGCATAAGTGTTGGTATATACATAAGTGTGCTTATTTGTTGCAAGTGCAGTGTCGGCGAAACCCGCAAAACAAGTGTGTAAAAGTGCCGCACCCGATTCTCAGGCAATGTGGCTGCAATGCCATGAACAACGGCAACAACAACAACAAAAGCGTTAATGCACTCTATTTTGCATGCATGCAGTATGTACATACGTACATAGGTCAGCTTGTCAGCCGCGACAAACACTTTTCTAATTAATTCCGCGCATACGACACCGACAGCCGTCACTTACACCCGCAGCCGCGTCACTTTGCTTCCAAAGAGGGTAAGAATTGTTGCCATTGACGAGGCTGTCGCATCTACATATGTATGTATGTATGTATGTATGCGAAATACTCGTACTACTGCTGTTTTTGTTATGGTTCTATGGTTTGCCATTTGAGTTCATTTCATTCAATTCGTTTCAATTCAATTAATTAAACAAAATTGCATAAAATTTGCAAAAATGCATTCAATGCGCTAAGCAACAACAATAACAATAGCGGAGCGCAAAACCAAATAGCAACAACACGAACAAGAGCTTAGCCATCAGCATCAGCATCAATAAAGGCAAACGCGTGCACAACGAAAGACGACAATTGCGGACCAGATTCCATAAGTGCATATATACATACATAGTTGTTGCCGTATCCACCACCACCACCCCCATCCACTACGATGGAAATGGCCGCAGCTACGCCTCCGCCGCAAGCGATTTTGCCAGTAAGTGTTGCTTGGATTGTGGCTGAGCTTGTCGCGCATGCTGATGACATAAACATCGACAGCAGCAGCAGCAGCATTAACAAATGCAACAACAACAACAACAACCAGTGAACTGCACTCGCCATTTAGTGCGACAATAGTCGGGACAGTAATAAAACTTGCTTAAAACAGCAATAACAAAAGCAACGAATTTACATATGTACATACAGTGGTCGAAATAATTATAGTCGCACCACATTTTCACAAGTTTTAACATATTATTTTTGTTGTTATTTAATTTTGGTTATTTTTTTATAAAAATATAGTTCATTCTTTGGCAAAACTCGTGTAAATCCAAGTTTCAAACTTTGTGCAATATTAAAAAAAAAAATCAACAAACTTTCGTAAAAATTTCCAAATTAAGTCAGCTAGAACAAAGTATAATTTTCAAAATTTAATTGTTGAAAAATTACGGTTGATTTTTTTGAATTTTTTTCCCCCAGTTGCTTCCATATAACAGTTTATTTTTATATGAAAGAAAACCGAAACATCCTGGACCAAAAAAAAAATACTAAAAAATCAACCTTAATTTTAACCATTTGAAACTTGTACTTTGTTCTACTAGAATTCAATGGGCTACAAAACTGCATACTCCGAATATTTCTAGGAAATCTAACTAAAAAAAATAGAAATTTTTACGAAAGCTTGTTGAATTCTTTTTTTTTAATATTGCACAAAGTTTGAAACTTCAATTTAGACGGGTTTTGTTAAAGAATGAACTATATTTTTATATAAAAAAATAACCAAAATTAAATAACAACAAAAATAATATGTTAAAACTTGTTAAAATGTGGTGCGGCTATAATTATTTCGACCACTATACATACAAAAATAAATATGTATGTATGTACATTGTATGCACTGGCAATAAATGCATATGGAAGCTGCATCCGTAGGTACAATAACGCGCAGTTAAACTAATGCAACTCTCACACAAACACACACACACATGCAATTCTCATTTCAATGCGCGTCAATAAAGCAACGGAGTGTCTATAAGATTGTTGCTGTTGCAATTTTGTGTTGTTCATATTTTGCTAGGCTTTTTTCGATTTTTCAAAAAACCGCGCCAGCTCGAATTTGCTCCGTGTGTTACTTCTCCTTCTTTGCGCTCCTTTTTCTATTCTTCAATGCAACACTCAAGCTTGCAATAAATGCCCTAGGGAATATAAGGCGTCCAGCGGTCGCAGATGATAGTAAAAATAGCCAGGACATTGGCACTAGCGCTTTCTTATGTCCCAAGTTGTTAATGCAGAGAGTTTGAGTTGGTAGACAGTGGGTAGTTGAGGTGGTAGAAAGGAATTTCTACTGTCGATCCTTCCGTTGTATTGCTTTGTTTTCGTTGCCCACAAATGGATGGTAAGTCGAAAAATCTTTTTATCAGAACAGTAACGGACAATTCTAAGCTAGCGTTGTAACTGTTGTGGAGCTCAAACAGTAATCGTTCGGTCTCCGCAACACTTTCTCGTATTTGTTAGACATTATCCACGCTTTTTGTTCATCGCGAGAAGAGTCCGCTTTTTACCTATCGAGCTACTTTCGATAAGAGATATACTTTTCTTCCCTAAGTGGGAGAAAGTCTCTAACTCTAACTCAGTTAGCGAAAATCGGGAAGTTTGCTTTCGAACATATCGAAGAGTGTTGTCCACTTTAAGGGCTGTCATTTCTTGGGAACTTCAGAGAGCCCTTTAAACAGATTGGAAGTTTGTGCTCATCTGCGATTTACACTGATGTGAGAGTGTCGGGAAGATTTTAAATACGATATCTCGTGTGCTATTAAACCGTAATGTGAATGTATGACTCAGTGTTGTAAATCGCCTTTTTATCTAGATTCCTTTTCAATATTTAATACAACGTGATCTATTGTGGATTTCAAAGCATTCGGTCTTTAAAAAATTACTGTCGCCAAGGCCTTATTCCCGATGTTTACAAGGTTTACCCTTTCGATGAACTCTGTTGAATAACAACAACAACAGCAATTGCATTAATCACTCTCTAGCCCCTCAACCACGGTGGCCGTCACGATTGAGAGAATACAAAGGTTGCGCCGATCTCGGACCGCTATTCCTCTCTTAACGAATTTGACAGAATCGTTGTTTGCATGACGTCACACTGGTGCAACTTGTTTACGTTTTCCTTGCAACATTTTTTCTTCTTCTTCCATTCTTGCTCACGTTTTGGCATTTCTCTCTCGCAATTGCACCAGTGTGACGTCACACAAAAGTTATTCTCAAAACCCCTCTCTGATCGGCGCAATCTTGTATTCTATCATTCTTGACACGGTCGTACCACCCCTCTCTCTCTCTCTCTCTCTCTCCCTCTCTTTCATGCCTATTACGGCATCCGACGGATGACTTTTTCACACTAAAGAACTTATCGCCTTTAGAAACTTTGGGCTCGGAAGGAAAAAAATAATTGGGGTATTCACAACGGTGTCGTAAGTGTCGTATTGTTGTATGTCGCAAACTTTAAACGCCTAAAAAATATATTAAAGGGGTCCGTAAAGTACCATCAAAGTCATATTATGAATTTTTGCGGTGTTAAATAATAGTTGGTTGTCGTTTCAAGTTCTCTAAGCATTTATTTAAGCTTTTAAAGTTTTCGACATACAACAATACGACACTTATGACACCTTTGTGAATCCCTCAAATAAAAAATTCGAAAAAATTCCATACTTCGATATTTGCCTTACTAATTTTAGATGCACCCCAAGTAAAGGTTTGTAGATCGTCTCTGTTTTTGCACTCCCTTCAGTCTACGTGTACCTTAGCTATATGTTTATGTTTAATAGACCGTGGTGCTATCGACGCGTTATGCTATTTCACGTTTTTTCCGCCATTCGCCAATATCTACTAAGTAACTACATATTTGCGATTGCCTTAAACATTTTACTACACTTTTTTATTAGCCTTTCGTTTTTATTGTTGTTAGGTATATCGTTTACGTATGTATGCTGACCACTCACTGCATCCTGCTGTGGCGTTGACAAAATACAAGCAACACTACATACAAAGACTAGGAAGCGGGGTGGACAGGCGATGAACTCAATGGCAACACGAGCGCAGTGCAGCATTGCTTGTATCGTTTAATCTTTGTCATTGAGTTCGTTGCAATTGTTGTGGTTGTTGCTGTTGTGTCGTGGTAAATTTTTGCCAACTGCCTGGCTTTCTAATTAAATACAGTAGCCGGCAACAGCAGCAGCAATAGCAGCAGTCGCAATGGTAAAAATAGCAGTGACCGTCGCTGTTGTTGCAACATTTACAACAATTTGTTGTTATTGTGCGGCTACTGTTGCTACTCCTACGAAATGTGAGTGTTGCATTGGCAACAGCTGTTGCTGCTGCTGTGGCTGCAACTTTTTGATAAATGCGGATTTGCGGCAGTGCTACTGGTTTGGTACTTCGTTTACGAGTCTAAACTGACTGCCGTTTGGCGTGATGGGTAAAGTATTTCGGTGCAGATATGTATGTTTTTGTATCTACATACATATAAATGCCGTTATAGTTTTGTTTCTTAGTCTTTCCTCTTCTTCCTCCTTCTCTCTCCTACTAACCATTTTCCATAGTTTAAAGTTTTTTCTTGCTTGCATATCGCTTGGCTGTCGACCTTTGTTGCTGATGCAAATTGCCCCGTCCAATTGATTTTAATTTCTCTTAGACGTTTGCAGGCCATAAATTAAAAATTACAAACGAGTGCAACAAGCGAATGCTTGTAGCATATTTTTTACAGTTTAATTGTTAATACATTTTTTTTGTGTTTTTTTGAAGGCGCTCATTTGTACTGGCAATTAAAAAATTTGTTCAGCAAAATTTGCAGTGTTTGCTAAATTTATTTATTCATACATATGTATATGCATTTGTGCAACAAAAAAAAAAAAGCTTTTTGTGCTTTTTTCATTCAAGTAACAGTCCTCTCCAGCTCTGTGTGTGACAACAACGCTACTGTTCAATTAATTAAGACAACGAGTGACTTTACTTCCGGTTTTTGGTGAGTCACCACAAAATAAATAAATGTCTTTATTCGGCATTTTCAAATTCACTTCATACGCTATTTGACTGCTGTCAACGACAATTTCTGCAAAGATTATTTAAGATGATTAATTGCGAAAACTTATTCATGACAATGCGCTAATTTGTTGCTTGTTGCAAGCATAAAAGCTGCTGACGTCTGTGCCGCTGCATAGAGAAACAAACAGACCGACTCTTTCGCACCTTCTCTTCTCTTATTTGCATACATAGCTATTGTAGGTACACACAAACATTTAAAGAAGTTTAAAATGAAAGATATTTATGTGTATATAAGTATGTAACAAATCTATTTCTACCTTTGGCTTTTGCTTTGCCCCTTTCTCTCATGCCTCACTTTTCAGCACCAATTTAAACTTTCTTGCCACATTTCTTCCTACTAACAATGGACCACATAACGAAGTACAAATAATTGCATTCGATTTGCCTCAATTGGCTGTGGCTCTCGTTGCATGAATGCAGCACTCCTAAATACAAATATATTGCAACGCATACATACATACGAGTCTCACAGCGTAACACATATGCATTTATGTATTTGTGTAAAATGCAACAAAATCGAATGGCTATAACAACAATTACCTTTAGTCCGAGTAGGAAGTAAGCAATAGAGGTATACGCCGCCGAGCCACGNTATTAGAGGTATACGCCGCCGAGCCACGCCGCCGCCGCCGCCGTTTTTTGTCATTCCTCACGCGCCGCCGCCGAGTTACGAAAATACCGGCGCGGCGGCGGCGGCGGCGGCGTTCGGCGCCTAAGGAATTTTGTACAAAATTTTCATTATGTATGTACATTGAATATATCGTTTGAAGGAACTAAATACTACTTGTATAAAAACACAGTTTTACGAAATGAAAATTACATTTTTAAATTAGTTTTTTTGCATAATTTGGGTTATTAGACAAGAATATGATCTTCTTTGTTTTTCCAAAAAGAGCGCTAACCCAGAAAAAACATAGGTAACATATTTTTCGACGAAAGCGTTTATTACATTTAAATTAGGGTCGAATACTGGTAATCTAACGATTTTTTTCCGCAGTAGACAATTCTTT
>NW_016159955.1:7620-73428 GCF_001687245.7 Rhagoletis zephyria | reverse complement strand
TACATAGTTTCCGTTTAATTTTGTTTTCAGAAAAAGCATGCAGTGATGTCAGTAAAGATCGGCCGGGATCGAATCAAGCCGCTGCATCGTATAATGCCGCACAAGAGCTACAAGAGATTCGCAAATTGCTGTGGGGTTCGACCATACGAGTAGATGTGTTTCGTCGTTGGTCCCAAGGTTAGTACATATGTCTAAAATAAGGTATAGCGACTCAGTGCAGTAAAAAGGTGTGGTTATCTAAAAATAAACGTCTTTGTTTTAATTTTATAGGCTTTGAATTTAGTGATACTGAACCGTCTGCTTTGGTGCAGAAAGAGGGTGGACCATGTGCTGTGATAGCGCCCGTACAGGCAAACCTGTTGAAAATTCTTATAATGGACACGCCAGGTCTTCGCATCTTTTTTTATTTTGCATTTTAATTGTTTTCAAATATGCAAAACCGGATAAAACGCCACTACAGCTGGTCATATTGGAAGGTAATCAAAGCCACTCCAAGTGCCTATTTGGGTTGGTCCGTTTTCTTGGAGCTACGCTTGTACACAAATTGAGGTTAAGTTGCCTCAAGGTAATTGGAATGCAGAAGAAAATTAATTTCACGAGATCTTAAAAAAACATTTTGATGCAGAATTTTTACCACATTCCAACAATTTTGATGAAGTTAAGTTAATATTAAACTTATAGGAAATTAAGGGCAAACAAAAGCAAATACTTGAATACACAATTATATATACACAAACATACAGATAGTGGCAATAATTTATCAAATTCCTTTCTGCAAGTGGACAAAAGCCACAAAACATTCTAACACCCACCGCTCTCCATTCTTATCGATTGTGGTTCACTGGAAGGCATCTGACACTTATTTAGGTACAAATGCAACTTCTTTTCGTCCTATTTACACCATTTCAATTTATGTTTATTTATAAAAAAATCAACACTTTTTATTAAATGCACTCCAAATTTGACACAAAATCAGTTTGCCTTGGTGCAACGCAGTGCTGCCACATTATAGGTTACTGAATGCACTTCGATAAATGGATGTTTTTTGCAAAGAACGTAAATAGATTTACGTTCTTTGGGAATACAAGCGTTAGAAATAATTTCGAAATTAAAATGAATAATTACAGGTTGGGCGAAGGCGTATCGTTCATGAATAATCAAAAAATGTGAAATTTTACTGTTTCCAAAGAACGTAAATGTTTGTAGATTTCACAAATTTGTTTACGGTGGCAGTATCAACAGTTGCCGGCAGGTGCCGCTGAAAACAGTATGCGACCTTGCGTCATTGCATTAAGCAGTGCTACCGGACCGGTTGTAATAGTTTTGGAATTTTGCTTTAAAAGTTATCCTGGATATGACAGGATTTAAGACCGACCTCCATAACAAATTTATCCATATGCGTGCGTTTGACAATTACGCTTAGAAGTCGAAATTCTTATAACTTTCACTCTTGTTCATGATGCATTAATACAAGGTGGTATCAGTTGTGACAGCTCGATTTGACACTGCCTTAGCTCAGTAGAATGAGAAGAAAAACGGGAAGAAATGAATCCCCATATGGGGGAAAAATATAAAATTTCACATTTTCTCCTTAACAAAATTTGCTTTTTTATAGTATATTCGTTATGAAATGAAATAAAATAAAATAAAAGACCTTTTTAAGGAAACAAATTGTGTATACTGAGAAAAAATAAAAAAAACATTCAACTATATTAATGGGCAAAGAATAGTTAAAGAAGTAACACTGTTTCACGTAAGGCAGTCAATATGGCGGAATTAGAGCGAGAAGTTGCCAACTGATAACACCTGTATTATTGCATCATGACACTTGTTCATGCGTTGCTATGTACAAAGGTACAGCCATTAAAACTTGTATACATATTGGCCCGTAGTCATAGTCAAAATAAAGTCGACTTTAAAGTTAGTTGCAGCTTTTTGACATAATTTTCAATGGGATATCTGTCAAAAAAGCTGCAACTAACTTTAAAGTCGACTTTATTTTGACTATAGTTGCGATCCCGTACGAGTCCGGACTAGTCAGAAATAGTCAGAATCAGTCAGATTTTACTGGAAATCGATCCCGTACTCGGTTCTCTGACTATTGAGAGGACAAAAAAGAGAGTAATTATGGTTCTCTCTCTGTCAGAAGTTGCCAGTTTTAGTCCGAGAATTTTTTGCTGGTAAATTCTGGTAAATGTGTCAAACGATCAGCTGTAGTGTGTTTGGCAACCAAATTGTAAACAAAAGGAAAGTGCACTCTGCTAATTCATGTTGAAAAGTATTTAATTACTTGTTTAAGTGGATTCTAATGAATTTGAAAGTTATTTTTGGTTATTTACATGTGTGAGCTGAGTGTGTTTACATACAAAATAAGCAAAAATTTACAACCAAAATTTGGAGGTTATGTTGAAGTTGACAGAAGTTACCATTTTTTACTAGAAAGCGATCCCGTACTTTTCAGTGTTACTCTCTCGCTCTGAGCGAATTTTTATTTTTTGACAGTTTTACTAGTCCGAGTCCGAGGAATACGGGATTGCACCTTATGACTACGGGCCATTAAATTTTGCTTACTAGAGCTGTCAAAACATTGGTGCACTATAACCAGCTAGGGCTGCCAGAAATCCGATATCCAGGATTTGTCCTGGGTTTAGACACATTTTTCTGGTGTCCGGGGGCTGGAATAAAATTCAGTGGGTTTTTCGGAAGATAAGTGTACACAATTTTGACAGCTGAAACTCATTCTTACAGTTCCTGAATCGCTAAATGAAGAGAGTACACAATTTTCAGTATATACTCACAGCTACAGAATCCAGTCCCTGGTCCACACATAAGTTCTCCTGGTTTTTTAATTAAGGTAAATTTTTGGTATATTTTTGCTATAAAAAAGGTTAAGCTTTCTGTTATTAGTAAACTGCGGATGTTTATGACAAAAAACCAATCCGAATTTCAAAACTATAAAACTATATAAGTTACTGTATACAACTTTAGAAAAAATTATAAAAATTTTATTACTTTGCTTATGGTTAAGTGGTACAATTTCTAGGCTTCGTTTTCTGCATAAAAATCCGCAGTCTAGTTAATAATAATCGAAAATAGAGAACGAACGGTTTTTCTAATGCCGAATTTCCACTATTCGTTGAAATGACAAAAAATGTATGCCATTTAATGATTATTTTTTTCAATTAAATGACACGATTATTTTTTAATGCCCGACCTTGTCGTTTGCCAAGTGGAAATGCAGCATAACATGTTGAACAATATCTTATAAGTTTACTGTTTTATCCTTAGTGTATTTGGCTAAAATCTAACTTTTTTTATCTTCAGTCCAAAAAACCCAAAGTTTCTGAACAGGTTCACGGCTGAGAGGTCATACATACTAACCAGTAGATAGCCACTCCTTTTTCTTCCATTTTTGTATGGAGTGGCAGAAATTGAAGGGCTTCTGCTTTCGTTACCCAAAGAAGAGTCTTCTGAGGGGCTTTTGTAAGACAGTTGTTTATTCTGGCTACTATTTTGAGAGCTCTTTACTGCCTTTCGAAACACGAATTAAAATATCTGCTAACGAGGAGGTTTTAGCGTTTTTGTGCTTGTATTTTTTTTAATTCAATAAATTTTAATTTAATAAAATTAAGAAAATATATATTTTGCTTTCTAAAACAATAAAAACTAAATACTAAAAAAGTGAAAAACCAAATTACAACAACAAAAATAAATTTAAAAAATCTAAAAATTTTAATAAATTAAAATAATATATCTGTTGTCTATTACATTAAGGTCAATTCGAGACCTTTTTGACTCATAATTGTCAATAGTTTCTAAACTCAAATATTTACTTAAAATAACTTTGCGACATCCTGCAGAATCCAAACCTAAATTTAAATTTGAAAAAAAGTTGGTTGTTTCTATTGCAAGAGAAATAATTTGAACACTTACGTGAGCTGCATTAAGGTTATCTGAGGGTCAATTCTAGTTCTACGTTATTTCGAAGTGATAAAAATAATACTTTTACGCGGCATTTATTTCGGAGTTAATTTGATACTTTTTAGGTACTTCAATTCACGATAACGCAGAACGCAAATTAACCCTTTGAGGACCCGTAGGAGGCTGAGTTTTTTACTCAAGTATTATATATTATAAATATGTATGCATATATGAATATATATATATGAATATCTGAAATCTTATTTACCTAAACATATTTTAATTAACACGTTAACGTACTATTTTCTGTACCTTTCCTATCAAAATATGAGAAAGATCATTTCGTGACCTTAATGTATTAAGTGTGAGTAGGTACAATTGTACCTTTTTCCGACGTTTGATGACTTAAAGGTACATTAGGTACAGTCACTAGATTTTAGGTACAATCATCTTTTGATCAGATGCATTATTAGTTTTTTTCCTTTACCGTGCTAATATATTTACTTGTAGGTACGGGAGAAGTTTCGCTTTCATTTTGAAGAATAAACAATTCTAGAGAAAAGTGGTCAAAAGGAAGACATAAAAAAAACAATATTATGTATTATCTTAAACATTTTACATTGCATTTAGAGCAGGCACTACGAAAAATTAACACTTTACTTAGCTTCGTATTTTTTTCTATTAATTTTAACGCTTATTCTCACTAAGTCAAATTCAGTGGCATTTGCGGTCAAATGAGTGAAATGGGACTAGAAACTGGTCTTGGTTTGATTTAGATCAGAATAGGCCTTCATTGTCAAATGGGACTAAAAAATGGTCTTTGGTTTGATTTAGATCAGAATAGGCCTTCAGGCGTGTACATGCGCTGCTAAGGCGGCTATTTGTAAGTTTTTGGCCCATAATATCATCGATAAAGGTAGGGATAAAGGAAAGAAAGTTGTGTCAAAATAAGTCAAAAAATTTTGTTGTCAAAATATTACATTGTGAAAACCAGCCTTTATTCATCCATACAGTCCAGTGTCTAGGATGTCTTCAAATTTCATATTTTTAGATGAGAACTACAGCTATTTGACCCATACTCGCTTTTTGATTTCTGGAAATATATTTAAAATGCTTTCGAAGTTACTTACGGCACATTGATTATATTCTCTAGGAAAGGAAAGAAAGTTGTGTCAAAATAAGTCAAAAAATTTTGTTGTCAAAATATTACACTGTGAAAACCAGCCTTTATTCACCTATACAATCCAGTATCTAGGATGTCTTCAAATTTCAAATTTTTAGATGAGAACTACAGCTATTTGACCCATACGCGCTTTTGATTTCTGGAAATATATTTAATATGCTTTCGAAGTTACTTATGGCACATTGATTATATTCTCTAGATTTGCTGCACCTATTAAAATGAATCGGATAAATTTTCAGACTTCCTGTTGTTTTATAAAAAGCTGGATAAAGAAGTATACTTCGCAAAGTGTGTTTTTTGTCTTTTTCGCCAATATTTTTCAGTAGTCAAAATTAGACAAAAACAATGCTTCTCCGATTCCCATTAGACTATAGTCTATAGATATAGGCTCAGTTGAAAAACATAATCATGTTTAAAGTACATATATCTTTTGTATTCATGTTTTAAATAAAATTTATAAAAAAAACTACAAATGAATGATGTAACTTTTTTTAGGTACAATCTGTGTCATTTAGGTACATTTATTTTGTGATATTAGGTACAATCTGAAATTTCCATTTTTCATCCCTGGTGCAGAGAGACTAAGTTAAACAAAAATTGCCTTACTTCAAACATATATTAACGCGACTCTATAACAAACACTTAACATTTTTATGGTTTTAACAGAAACATTAACATCTTTTCGTTGGAAATAAACTAATTTTAATTTTAACGCGGTCTCGAAACTTTTCGTATCAACATATAAAAGGTCATTTCATGACCAAAATGTATTAAGTGTAAGTTTTTCTTAATGTAATAGAAGGGTTAAGACAATATAATCTAAAAATCAAAGAATATGATACTAAAAAACATTTTTTTAAACACTAAAATCTGTCAATTAAAATAGCATTAAATTAAAAACAAAAAAATACTCCTAAAAATTACATAAATGAAATTGAAGTAATATTTTTCTTTTTAAATCAAAACCTTAAAATAAAAGAAAATTTAATTAGGGGAAAAAGCGATCCCAAAAATTTTATGAAATCAAAAAAGTATTTTTCGTTTTAAAACAATGAAATCAAATAAAAAATAAAACTTAAGGAAATGAGTATTAAAAAATAATAAGATAAAGTAGGTATTTTTTTCGTTTTAAAACAATAAAATCCAAATAAAAAAGAAAATTAAAGGAAATAGTAGAATACATACATACGTTTCAAAAAATTAAATCAAAAAAATATTTTACTTTTGAAAACAATGAAATCTAAAAATTTAAAGAATATGTATTAAGAAAAGAAACAAAAATTAAAAAAAAAATACTCCTAAAAATTAAATAAAATTTAAAACAAATAGTGTTGGCCATAAATAACAAAAAAAAACAAATATTCTAAAAAAAGAATTTTAAGACAACGCAACAAACGACCACATGATGAAGTCTAAAGAGTAAGAAAATCGTTGCCTTTGATTGTAGGCTGTGGGTTGGCCACAGAAACAACAGTTTACACGGTGAACTTAGCTCAGTGGGTAAAACCCTTTGAACGCTGGAGTTGTTTGTTCAAGTCGCAGTTTACTCGATGGAAAAGTCTGATGAGGATATGTACTATACATATGTACTATATAAACTTTTAATACAATATTTTCTTGGACAATCCAATATAATCATAGATCGACACCTGAGTGGAAGATCGACCTACCACGGCAGCCTGTTCGAAAACGTCCTATCTCAGAAAACTTTTCAAAAACGCCCTATTTCAGAGTATAATTGAAAAACGCTCAATCTCAGAAAATTTTTTAAGAACACCCTATTTCAGAATTCGATTCAAAAACACCCTATCTCAGCTGCCGATTCAAAAACACCCTATCTCAGCATATTTTCAGTATATTTTTATTTGATATATAGGCTGCGTTTCTTTATACATTCCGGATAATCCAATTTCACAGCCGGAATAAACAGAATGCGTTTGAAATATACGTCAACATATCATCAGGAACGTTCTAAAGAATAAATAAACAAAAAAGTTTATTCCAAACGTTCAGAATGAATAAAGAAATGCAGGCAGAGTGTTTTTTTTACCGAATTCTGAGATAGGGCGTTTTGAAAAGTTTTCTGAAACAGTACGTTTTTCAATCAAATTTTAAAATAGGGCGTTCTTCAAACAAATTCTGAAATAGGGTATTCTTGAAAAGCTTTCTGAGAAAGGGCGTTTTCGAATTGGCTGCTGAGATAGGTCGATCTTCCACTCAAGTCTCGATATGTGCATATGTATGTCAATAAGACAGTTTTGTGCCATTTACGGTTATCTTCCTTTTTCACTTCCTAGGCTAAGAATAATTTCGGTATAAGTTACATACTATGTATGAGTACATGTGTGTAAATATCTTCATAGATTACTGTCATTTAAATATTTCAGCTTTGAACATTTACCTGTTTTTTGATATCCACCTACCCTGCAGAGAAAAAATTATCAATTGATTAAAATAACCAATAGTTGTAAAGTCGTGCAGGAGTCATGCAGACGTTACCGGGAGTTTGTTTTCTGTACAAGTTTCTATTTAAATATCCTCATTCAAAAATTACTTTCAATACACCTCTTTTCTGCACTTCGCAGATTCTTTTTCGTATTCAGGGCAAATAAAATAAAGGTCGAAATTTTATGTTATCATTTTGATGTTAGGTCTGATCGAATTCAAATATGAGACCACCTACAATAGGCAATGCAAACAAATAAGCAAATATGTAATGTTATATAAAATAAGTAAATAAATGAAAAACAAAAAATTGAAAAAAACTTTTTTTATAGATAGTTTATGTCCAAAAGTAGTTAACTACAAGTTAATTGACATCTAATGCAGAGGAAACCAGTTCTCACTATTTTGCGGTCATCGCCCTTCAAAAGTAGTTAGCTACGTCCCAAGGAAATAGTTAATAAATAGTTACCACTAGTCGACTCTAGCAGTTAGTTAATAGTTAGCTACAAACTAGTCCCATTTCCTACAGGATATCGTAGTCGTATATTTGAACACTTCTTTCAGTTGTCACGTTCGATTTGGTTTTCGCGCGGTATTTCGCAATTTTTCATCCTTACTTTATTTTACATTGAATCCATACTTTTTCCTCTCGTCACTTTCAAATGATTTGTAGCGCACATAACTGATTGAGCGATTGATACCTGGGGCAATGGCAGCCAGCAAGCAACCTTCAGAAGAAAACGTAATGCAACGGTGATTAATAACATAGCAATCCTTTGACGTTGACATTTGGTTAAACAGGAAATAAAGTTTTTTTTCTGTCTTTTTTGAACCTTTGTTTTGGCAATTCGTCTGATTTTTTAATTTATGCTAATGACAGTTGTAGTGATTTTTTCACTCTTTGTTTTCCATTTGGCTGCTACCCTTGCCATAAGCAAACTAATCAGGGTAAGGAGCATATGCACTCCAAAACAGAAGCGAATTGTTGTGATATATGTACAATCACGGGAAATTCTGTTCTTAATGTGTAAATGAAGGAAAAATGATGCATTTGGAGCAGGAGCGTTTGTCATATTTAATACGCGCGACAAGCCAGTGGTTTTTGGAAATCGCATACGTATATGAACCCGTAAAACTTCTGTACAAACTTTTTCAAGAACACTTCAACGCATACAGGGCCGGATTAAGGGCAGGACCGCCGGATCCGCGGACCATAGCTCCCACATTTGAGGGGCCCAACATGCGATGACGAAATAACACAAACAAATTATATTTCCGAGAGCACAGAAAAGATAGCGAAGTATTAAAAAGCAGGGACATAACAATTATAAGTTTTATCGCAAAAACGTTGCTCCATAACAGTTATTAGATGAGAAATATTTTTTATTTCGTTGATAAGAGTTATAGTCCAACGTTTTTTTTTACGTTAACTGATAACTGTTATGCCGGAGAAATATTTTTTCCGCTGCCGATAAGAGTTATTTCCCAACGTTTATTTTTTACGTTGCTTGATAAGAGTTATTTTACAACGTTTATTTTTTACGTTGTCTGGTAAACGTTGTAAGATTAGGATATTGATGAAGATGGAGATGGAGAACAAGATAAAGATGATGAAATGAAAGTGAGATAGTGAAATAACTCTTATCCGACAGCGTAAAAATAAACATCGGGCAGTAACTGTTATCAAGCAACGTAAAAAATAAACGTCGGGCAATAACAGTTATTAAGCAACTTAAAAAGTAAACATTACGAAATAACTCTTATCGGCAACGGAAAAAATATTTATCCTTTAATAACTGTTATTAAACAACGTTTTCGTTAAATTTCAGAATTTGGGCAACGTTTTCTATTTCCAAATTCGAGATAACAGTTATTTTTTGTCCCTGTTAAAAATATTCATCAGAACCATCCAATTTATTGCGGAACGTAGCTTAATTCTTCCTGGCTGTGGTGAGATTCTCGACTCACCCAATGATGGAAATTTTTTTGGCATGCTAGAACTACTAGCTCAGTATGACCCTCTTTTGGCCGGACGTATCAAAGAGTACGAGGGCAAGTAAATTATTTATCCCCAACAACATACGAAGAAAATTATAACTTTGAGTGGTAAGAAAGTACAGGCAGAAATAACAAGCAGAAATAAAAAGATAAAATACTCGTTCTATTCTAACTCTGTTGAGGCATCTCCTCATGTAGCGCACATCGATCAATTAGTCGTGGCTATAAGATACATGGACAACTTGAATCCAGCCGAAAAATGTTTGATTTTTATTGCAAACTATGGCCACACTGTTGAAAAAATGGTGGATGCCCTCCTTCAGTTTTTAAAGAACTTCCAGCGAGGGACAAATACCGTACATAAGTTTTCTCCCTGTGATTCTTGATGAATAAGTGCACACGAACTCGTAAGATAAGAGTTAGTTATCGAGCGATTCAATTTCATGGGGGAGCTGATACTCATGAAATCAGAAGTCGTTGGTTTGAACGCAAAGAAGGCTTGTGGAAACACGCCCGAGATATGTTAAAACGAATGAATTGAGATCTTCTTTGTTTGAGAAGAAAATAATTGAAGAGTTTGATGAAATTCCAAGGTGTTTGTTACTAGCATTAAAATAATTGAATAAAAAATTTAAATAAAAAAATTGTTTTAATAAATAATTTAAATTAAAAAAATTATTTGTATAGGTACCTCCAGACCACCGTAGCCATAGTGCCGCTCTGCTACATTGCCTTAAAGGGACTGAAAAAGAAGGGACAACGAAACATCTCCTTTTCTATTTATTACTGCGTAGGTACCCAATAAAAATTGTAGCGAAGGTTCGAAAAAGGCCTTCGATATGCAGTATGAATATCGAACTGAGAATGAACTCATAACCAACCTTAGTTTTCCGACGTTCAGAGAAAATTGGAAATACACTCAAAATGGGTAAGAAAAAAATGAAAACCGAAGGGAAATCACTCTCTCACAATAAAATTTCAATTCGATAATGGGCTGAATTCCGAATTCATAACGAAGGTTCTGTTTTGCTGAAGAATGGCCTAGTTATCGAATCGAATACTAACCAATACCACATTCGTTATCGAAGATGAGCTTCGAAAAAGAGATTGGTTTTCCAATCATTTATTTTATGTAGTACATATTTTTTAATACATACATAAGTATTTGCCCCTCTGCTTATTTTTGCGTAATTTTTTTTTTAAGGCCGTTTCCTAGCATCAGCGCTCAACTAAAAAGCAATATAAATATGGAGTTTAGCGTTTTTTGTTGTGTGAGGTTTCAAATTTACTAAACCACTTTCGCAGCCAATATGGCAAGAGAGATAAAAAAAGTCGTTTTTAAAAGAAAAAACTAGCCTAAACTTATGCCTTGCGCGAAATCAAGGCGCTTGCCGAAACCATAACTTTCTAACTTTATGCAACTTTCAGCCATCTACAAGTACATTCTTGCAATCATTGATTTCGATAAATAAGTTTTTAAGTGTTCGAAATTTGCATTCACGCTTCATTATCCAAACGTGCAAATGTATTCACATTACCTCATTCTGCGAGTATACATATCTACATAAAGAGGAGTATTATAAGCATGTATGAATGAATGTACATATGTATGTATGTATGCATGTACATACTTTCAATAACACAGGAAAACGCATTACAATAAAATCAATTGGAGCGCTAAGCTTAATATACCCTAACATTTACATAACTACGGTATTACAAGTAAATAAGTATGTGTGTAGCACAAAAGAATCGCGCCATTTGTTGAGTTTTGAACTTTTCATACAATGTGGTAATACGAGTAGAAAAACTTTTAAATTGATTTTCCATATTGTGTCGCTCAATTGAGCGAATGCGCTCCATATCACGTCCATGGATTTTTCATGTATGAATCTGCAAATACTGTAATAAATATATGCAAATATGTAAAGTAATATATGGTATGTATTAGTGATACTTAGCTACCATTTTCTTTTTCGAAAGGATTACGGTCAGAAACTTTGTTTATTTAGGTACTTCGTTCAGCGAGTTACATAACTGGTGCTTCTATTTGGGAACTAGAAAGCAGTGGTTGTAAGGACAACTATTTAAAATGAAGGCTTACGAAATTAAGCCAGCTGAGGAGGAGGAAATCCTGAGAAGATTCGCTCTCGTCCTTCTCCAAATAGCTAAGGCTACGCTTTGAAATGATATTAAGAGCCCCCGCACACTGCAGGCTTTATTGGCCGCCGATTTAGTTGGGCTTGCTTGTCTTTCCATAGTATTTTTGGGCGCGATTAAGTTGGTGTCGTGTGCGTACCACCATACATCTTCATGTGTAGCACCGTGTGGGTATCTAACGAACAGTGCCCATGAGAATCCTGTTAGAATCGAGCGTCGACGCTGAGACCAGCTGCAGAAAATCCTTTATGGCCCGCGGTTGCCACTCTTCCAATCACCCTTTAGACAGACGTGTGTACAGAATGATCCGTTTCATGCTGTCCTATGCATTTAACGGTCCATGACCAAAGTCTGCCGAGTGCTAATTTGGCGTGTTGAAGAAGATACCAGTGCGTCTTAGTCCCATAGCGGTGCAAACGGCGGCAGGCTTAACTGTAATGCCTTTGATTATGACGCTAAGCATAGCGTTAAGGGCTAGAGTTGGAGTGATCCGGAGTAAATTCCACCAGATAATGACCCCTTACAACATAATTTACTTGATTCTCCTACAACCTATGCTACCTAACGACAGAAGAATTCTCTATCTCTTTTCAATGGTTTTTTTTAAAGTACTAAAGCATATAAGCAACTTCTTTCCGTCTTTCCAGGATCAATAGCAATTCGGCAATAGTCCGACCATTTTGTGGCTAAGTTTAAGTAAACTCTTCTCTCTCAACAGTCTCTCCTTTCCACCGCCTCTACGACGTCGTTGTTGACCTACCTCGATCGTCTTGAGACTTCACTACATCGCTTTGTCTTGGAGCCTAGTACAGATTGACGTTGACGTTACTTGGTTATGCTAGAGGCGTGACTTATTTCCGAACAATTCTCAACTATTTTTCTGTTAGCGAAGATAATGACAAATTTCGTTATTATTTCACATAACACTGATTGAAAGTCCTTTATATGTAAATACCTACATAGGTTGCAGGATTACTGTAAAAAGGTAAGAAAAGAAGCAATTATCTATCGCAAGAGTAGATTACTTTAGTTATTAAAACGACTTGGCCCAGTAGCCGCCCTAGCAGGGTGAGGCCGATGTACAGGATCTCTAATGAAAAAAATTGAATTGAACTTCTATAAAATAATAATGTAAAACAACCGTGATCACGCATCCATTTATGATAAAATACATATCTCTTTTGGTCCCATTAATCAAGTCGTCGAAAATCTTGGAAAACAAACCATAACCAAGACCACCTCATGTGTAACGAAAATATTGATTTAACTTCGGTAACCCAGTCACTCCTCCAATGACAAAATAACTTCAGGCGACATACATACCTTTGCGAACAAATTAAAAAGGACAATCTCTGCGCAGCGTAAACGAAATGAGCTGAATGTTTACGCCAGTTGCAGATAATCTGGTAATAACAAAATGTCAATCATGTTCTTTGTTCATACTGATGAAGATTCGTTTCCATTCAGTTCTACATAAGTACACTTAAGTCACTAAAGAAAACACTTTAAATTTTTATTTATGAATGCAACAACAAGCCAGTATCCTTATAAAAAAATACAAAAAATAGAATTCGTGGCACATCCGCTGAAAGCTTCATACTTCTTGATCAAAAATTCACAAACGAAATACGAAATACCCACGGTACGAGTTTTAAATTGACTTGCAAAAATTAAAAAAAAAATAAAAATCATGAACCAGTACAACATACAAACTTCAATATTCCTTGCAAATCCTTGCAGAAAGCTGCGTGCAAAATTAAACGCCGAACTAACAAATTTCAAAGCATAAAGAGAAAATTGTAGTAGCAGTTGCATAGCCGGAAAGCAGTGCGGCGAATGGCGGAAAACGAATTTCAAACTCAACGACATGTTAAATGTCTAATGAGTAACGAAGCGACAGGGAATACTCCATGCGGATTCGATGGCGTGTATTAGCAGGAGGCGTACATATGTAACTACATACATACGAATACACATTCTCAGCTAAATATGCATACACTTACACACACATCCTCTACGACTGTCAACTGTGATTTTCTACAAATGGCAAATGGCGAAGTCTTCCTCGCCTTTGACGGCTACCAGCCAATTTCCTGTGCGCGGAAAATGTAAACATTTTCACTTTTCACCACATCTCTCAGATTATTTCCGTATCTTCGTTTTTGCGTTTATTTTTTTTTTTTGTGGGAGATGAAATGTGAAGTTTTTGGCGCGCTTAGCTAAAATGTCGCCCGTTGTTTTTTGAATGTGAAATGGATTTGTGGGAAACAGTAAGAAGGTCAAATAATGCGAGTGCGGAATCAAAGCCCAAGTGAGAAGATGTAATGAGCTTTAAAGTGAAAAGAAAAAGAAAAACAAGAACGCTTTAATTTTGTGTGACTTTACACAATCATCGTATTGTAGGGCTGCGACATTCGTAATGTGATGGTTCGAACTCAAGTTTTTGATTTCTTAGCAATGCCTCCAACGCTGTGAACTAGGCGCTTCAATCAGAAGAAGGACAACTAAGAAGAGTTTTTTTTTTGCATAAGTCACCTAATTAATAGACCCCAGTTTAATGAAAAATCTTTGGATTTGACGGTTTTGCAAAGCTTTCAAGTGAAACAATCCTTTTAACGATACTGCAAGAAGCGTGGTATCACTACACAGGCTAAGGTCTCTAATTTGACCTCTCAATTTTGAAATTCCTTTTCAAAAATATTCTCAAACTTTCAAACCCATTTCGATTTATACCCATATTTTAATAATTCATCCAACTTACGGAATAATTTCAATGTGACTTTTTAAATACGTGGCAATACTCTTTAAACATTTGAAATGTTCAAACTAAAGTTTTCTTACCATTCTTTCGTTTGATTACGGTATTTTTAAATTTCATATACTTTTTGAATTAGTTAATTGAGTTAGACCTTTCAAACAGGTGGCAGCCCTATTCAAAAGTATTTTCAAGCTTAATCATTGTTGACTCTCCTTTGCCGAACATTGCGATACATATTTTAATGAACAGATGAATCAAGTGGAATTTTAATTTTCAAACATGTGGCAACCCCGCTAAATACAGTTCAGAAATACAACTTTTTCAAACCCCCTTCTATTGATACCCATATTTTAATAATTCATTTAGCTTATAAAATAATTTGAATTAAACTTTTTAAACAGGTGGCAACCCTCTCCCAACACTAACAGTATTCCGGATAGCGAATTTTGTCCTCACATTGGCATTAAGAAGGTAGTACCCAATACTAATAGTACTCAATAGTGAAATAGTGTCGGTTCAATCCAATCCTTTGCTTTTGTTAAAGCCACACGAAGTTAATTTGCTCATCTCCTTTCATCCGACGTGGAATTAAGAACCTCCGATTTATCAAAAAGACTCACTTACTTACTTCGTTTACATTGTTCACCTTCAGTAAAATTTGCGGCAACTGCATTTCGCCGATAAATACTTACGAACACAAATACCTACATACATACATAGGTAGGTATATGTTGGTACACTTTTCCGAAGACGAAGTATAATGCCTTCTTTATTTGCTCTTCATTAAGCATAATTTTATGCATTCGCGCTGATATCCTTTGCATTTATTTGCTCCACCAGAAATGATACGAAATGCGAAATGTGCATTGAACGCAAATAATTTATTTCCTTCGAATTTTTCCACCGCGATGAACATCAGCGGTAATGTGGATGCCACCAAGTGGAGTGCATAAGACCGCAGAAGAAGCCACATTGGTTATGTAGTGGTATGTATGCATGTATGTACGTGTGTGTTCTTATTGCAAATTCAACGCTTAAGACTGGTTTTCACTATGTCATATTTTGACGCCAAAATTTGGCGACATATTTTGACGCAACTTTATCTCCTTTATTCATACCTTGACCGATGATTTTATAGGTCAAACACAGACATATAGCCAATTTAACAGCGCATGTACAGGACTAAAGAACTATCCGGATCCAAATCAATCGATAAACCGCTTTTTAATCCCATTTGACAATCTGTTTTCATTTATTTGACGACAAATGCCACCCAATTTGACATAGTGAAAATCAGGCTTTACACTGCATTGCACGCGATGTATATATGTATGTATATTAGGGTGTACCAGAGCATAAGTGGACATTCCTTTTTTGCGAAATGAAAATCCATTATAATTTTTTCTTTAGGCCTTAAAGAGTATATATTTATAACGTTTTATTGCAGCAGGATTAGATATATAGGCTTGCAGGAATTTTCTACTCAAGCAGGCTACTTAGAAATTTTATAGCCAATAAGTATGTGTACATGACGAAATCGGATCTGGGTTGTCCTGTTTCCGGCTTGTAGCACTTCTTTTGCCAATTGTGTTTGGGTCCACTTCGACTAGTGGCTGGGGACCAAAATTTAGCATTATTGTTAACTTCGCCCATATTGGTGATGTATCCAGACGATGATCGGCACGTCGGACTTGGTGAGTGGAGTTCGAGAGTTCTACTCTGACGAAATCATTGACTCTACCTCAGGAAATCAGGCTGGCTCTGTGCCTTTACGTTGCTATCTCAACAGACGCTATTCGCTGGGTGGTGTGCTTAATACTACACTAGTGTGGGCACAAGACGCTCGGTTTTTGCGCAGCAGGCCTTCCAATTAGTATGTTGAGGCACCAGAGAACTAATGTTGGTGGGTTCGATAGCACCTGCGGCCTTTTCTGCCGTACATTGAAGAGCTCGGGTGTGTGGTAGTGTTAGTTGCAGCACATCAACCTGCCCTCGACTGACTCCTTCGGGCTGTCAACCTGCACTGGCAAACATAAGGCTCGAAAACACCAAAAGGATTGGAGGCAGGAATCTGCGGACTAAAGACCAGGATCTCTGTTCCTGTGGGTAAACATCCGAGAAGTTACAGCCACTCCAGGGAGTAGATCCGAATACTATAAAGAAAGAACTCAGGAAGGAGAGGCGCGGATTAAGGGATCTAGACTGACATTGCTCGGAAGTACTGCGCCAGGCAAGGAGTTTACTTGGAAGGTGTAACAAGCAGAGATTCTAAGGGGGAAACTTAGAATACTAACTTGTATCCTACATGACACTATAAACTAAAAAGACATCTGTACAAGCTGCCGATATGGTCAAATGATCTTTTTCGGTTCGGAGACTCGACCAGTGTGACCCCACTACATGATGTCGTGTGATGTCGACGTGAAAGATGTCTAGGCTTGGCGTGGTCATAGCTTGAGCCCGTTCACTTCCTACCACCGAAAGAGCAGATGAACACTTTCTGAGGGATTTAGGTTTAGAAGAAGTATTGCGAAGAGTAGAGGGAACAATTGATCACCACGTCGCTGTGCACCCCTCATTTTAAAATATGTCTTCTTTCTATCTATTAGTTAAAGTGTTTCCATGAATGATTCCACGATTTGCGGAGAAAAAGGGTCGTCTGCCCATGCGGAGATCCGTTGTAATTGGGTAAGGCTGAGTAGCTACTAAAAAGGTTTCAGAACGAGTTCGCCCTTGACTGTGCATCATCAATGGTTAGAGTCAATTTTATTTTCGGTACGGGTTATATGAAACTCTGATCCGGATTTAAGTGTAAACGGATAGCGTGTTTCGGCAGGGAATTCCGCTGAGATGATGTGTTTCCATCAATAGGATGAGATGTTTTTTTTTATTCTTAAGCCAAAAGTAAATTTTTTAAGAAATCAACCTATATACAGTGTTTTTTTTTTTAATATTGCTAAAAGTTTGCAATTTGGATTTATACGGTTTTTGCTAAAGCATGAAATATATTTTTATAAAAAGTACCTAAAGGTAAATAACAAAAAAAAGGATATGTTAAAACTTGTCAATAGATATGTGGTATATTGGCCACAGATATTCGCTTTTGCGGCGAGCCACATTCAAATGTTCCATTTCATTTTCATACATAACACTTGTACGCACCGTATGTATGTATGTATGTACATGGGGCGTTCCATACCAAAATGGAATGGAATTGTTTACAATTTTTAATAAATAAATGTGAAATTTGAGCTTCATTAATACATTTTTAAAAACTTTACAGCACAAAAGCAAATCGATTTAATAGTTTTCCAAATATCACGAGAACGGGGCTAGGAACAAATTTGAAAAAAAAAATCACACAAAAAAAAAAAAATTATAAATTTTTTTTTCTTAAAAAAATTTTCTCATACAAATTTTTTGATAAAAAGTTTTTGAAAATATGCCATCTAAAAAAAAAAATTGAAAAAAATCACAATGGTAGCTTAGAGTATTGCGCAATATTTAAGTATATATTACGGGGTACACTCTACAATAATTTGAGTAATGAATTTTTTTTTACACCGAAGTTGAGTAAAATGAGTAAACTACAAATTTAAATTTTTTTTTTTGAGTTTTTATGAGTATGTAGTATTGTAGCCCATTAAATTTTGTATCATAAAGTGCAAGCTTTAAGCTACTGCAAAATTGCGTTGATTTTTAATATTTTTTGTGTTGACGGCTTTTTGCATGCCAGGTTTGTAATCGCTTAAAACTTGCACTTCATTATACTAAAATTTAATGGGCTATAAAACTGCATACTCAAAAAAATTCAAAAAAAAAACTTTAAAAAATTTGTAAATTTGTAATGTACTCACTTAAAAAATTTACTTACTTTTTAAATTTTTCAAGAAAAAAAAATTGTTTTCATAGAGAATTTTAATGAGTGTATGTGTGATTTTTTTTAATTTTTCCCCTGCCCCGTTCTCGAGATATTTGGAAAACTATTAAATTGATTTGTTTTTGTGCTGTAAAGTTTTTAAAAATGTATTAATCAAGCTCAAATTTCATATTTATTTAATATTTATGTTTGTTCATCAACCCTAAAAATTTGAAACAAATCAAACACATGAAGTGTGAACCCCGTCCGTTTTGGTATGGAACGCCCCACATACAAGTGTAAATGGCTTCCCCTTTTCTTTTATACGTACTCTTCCGATTTTATTTGTTATTCTGCTATTTATTGGCATCGGAAATGATTCATGCTGACAAATAAATATTTGACTTACACACACACACAAATACGTACCACGTAGCTGAATGGTTGCTTTCTTGTCTGACGATGCCTTGACTTTTTTCCCTTTTTATGTGTAAGTACATACATACATATGTACATCCATATGCAATGAAAAGCGGAAATTTTGCAAGTGTTCAAAAGAATAAGTACTTGGCTGTCTGCGACCGAAGAAAAGTTATACGCGTCGGTAGCTAAAGTGGAAAATAAGGCTCTTGATTGCCAACGAAACTGAGGTCGTTGCCTTTGGCTTAGACTTTTCCACCCATTTCCTTTGTGATAATGTCACCGTATTATTTTTATTGTTTATGTCCCCTTCTTCATTTCAGTACGTTTGATGGAAAAATAGTATATAAAATCCTTAAGCCTATAAGTAGATGCTCAATGAAATCATTTAAGTTGAGTTTAGAACTTTCTAGTCTCCATTTCAATGAGTTTAATTCAATATTTTTTTTTATTCTTACTACACTACTCACTATTGCCACAAGGCCGTATGTATGTTTTTGTTTTGCTCTTTTCGGCAGGTGAGGAAGTCAGCCTTAGTTCCGGCGGAGAAACCCTCCGCATAAAGGACCCGGTCAAATCATAGTTCATGAAACGTCACAGAAAACGTGATCCCATCCGGGTCTTTAATACCCTTTTCTTTGAGAGAAAGCGTAAAATGTTGTCTGCATAGATTTTTAAGTACGATATACTGAAGCTTGTGTGAGGACTGGGACATCAAACCCGGTCGAGTGGCTCATATTTCAACTCGCTCTCTGTAGTACCTTCAAGCTTCACCGTACCACATCTACTTAACCATCAATTTTCAAAGATTTAAATAAAGCTCCACCTAAACTTTGCACGGAACTTTTATAGCCTATACATTTTCTAAGTCACTGGTACAAAAATCTTTCAACATTGAATACCAGAGTGGTTTTTTGCAAGAATCGGAACCCAGGATGACTTATCAAGCGAAAGTAGACATACATATTCTGAATGTGAACCAAAGAAGACTAAATATTAGCAGGAGTTTAAAATACAACTTCACTAGTGCGGCATCTATTGGGTAAATTGTAAAAATATTTATTCGTATAATGCCAACAAATGCAAGCATATGACCATAAAGGTCAATTACAAATATGAATATCTTGAGGCACAGCGCTACTTACCAGATACGACTGTAGCCGATACCCAAGCAGGTGCAACAAGAAAATGTCTTCAAAATCGGTAGAACTGTTTAGGAAGAAAATAATTATGAACACACGCTCACCGGAATTTTATAAATGCACATATATGTATATAAAAAAATCGATAAAGATAAACAAATGCAGATAACCTTTTCGGAAAGCATTCATTTTTAACTCTTTTCAAAACCTGCTGCTTTGAGTTACTTGTTTCCGTCAAAAACCTTCTGACTAGTATTTTTATCTATGTACGTAAACAAATCAGTAAAAAATGCAAATACCCACATAAAACTTTTATTTCCTTGTCTCCGCATCACGGCGTTGGACGACAACCGCGATAAATGATGGCTGCTGTAATGCTACATCTCAGCCAATATCACAGAAATTTCTTTAAGACACATGCGATTCTATAAATAAGAACATTATGCATATGTACACACGTATGTATGTATGTATGTAATTTATATCAATAATAATAATAAAATATGACTCCTTTTGCGACGCACGCATAAATAAAATTCCCATTTTTGCAAACATTTTATATTTTGTTTGAATTCACTTTTTGTTGTATATACGTTTTACTCCCTTTTAACAATCTTCGTTTACTTTCATTCCTTGCTTTCGTGCAAATGAAATATTTCTGCGCATTAAAGAGAACAAACGCAAAAAATGCACATACATACATAGGTAGCAGCTTTATTGATTCATAATATGAATTTCATATTTATGCATTAATAAAATCGTAAATGAAATGAATGTGCCAATGATATTCATATATATGTATGTATATTAAGGTGGTCCAACAGAAAGGAAACTGTCAGCCAGCATTTCAAGCTCTTCGCACTCACGTATTTCGGTCTCTCTCTTCTTTTTGCTGACCACATAGCTCGTGTTGCACCTGTTCGCAGCATGGCCCTGTAGGCTGCATATTTTTTCTCTGGCACTTCTGTACACTCCTTATCGTACCAGTTGTTCTTTCGGGCTCGCTGCAATCCGACTACTTCTTCGGTGGCGGTACGTCGTAAGCGGGAAATGTGGTTCGACTGCTCGCATATGCCGATTTGTTAAAGAGTGCTCTCTGAGAGAAGGTGTGAGAGTCGAGTAGCGAATCCAGTTGCCGCCTGTTGTCACTGCAACTTGCCGATGTTGAGCTTACCTTGCATTTTTGGGGGCACATTTTTTGTTGCACAGTGGCGGGTTCGTATCTTGGCTGCAAAAAGACAGTGGTCCGAGTCGATGTTAGGGCCTCGGAGCGTGCGTTCGTCTAAAACACTGGAAGCGTGGGCAGCGCTCCATGCGCTCAGAGACACTTCGACCTTCTCTTCCCTCGGTCGTGGGGATGTGGAAGAATATTCCTTTGAAGCGGATTGTCGCGCGAAGTTCGTCCAACGGGGTGAATGACAGTTCTCTACAGCGGAGTCTTTCTCCCACCACAAATCCAGCACCGAATTTGCGCTTCTTTACATGGCAGCTGTTATAGACGTCGCATGGACCCAGATATTTCTAACCTTGGCCTGTTCAACGCATTTTTTGCATGGCGGTGATGTCAGATCGCGTCCTTACGAGGACACCCTCCCTATTAAGACTCCGGACATTCAAGGTGCATGGCCTCAAATCGTAGTTCCTTAAACATTTGCCGTGATCGTCATCAACCGTCACTACTGTTGAACATACTTTGCAGCTTTCGGTGAGTCGTTAAGCTTAAAGCTTGAGGCGGAGGGGCAGCACCTAAGCTTCCTCTCTTTCTGCCGTGACCCAAGGCTCCGCTGGGATTGGTGACCGCATCTCGCACATAGGTTGGTCACGTTGTCCAGAGTGTGCGAACGAGAACGCAAAAATCGGGATTGAGTATAGCCCTGCAAATGTAACTGCATACCCAGGACGACGAGTTATGGTTTGATCGCTTACTTGTCTGACTTTCATTAACAGCCTTTTTAACACGCTTAATTTTTGTAACGGTTTTGATGTAATTTTGTACACAATATATTGCATTTTAAGGTTATACCCATTCAGTATTATCTCCGAGAAGAGTCCTTTAAGGTTGCCACCTATTCGAATCAGCTACAAATTAATAATAATATTTTTGAAAGGGTTGCCACCTATTTTGAATCGCATATTTATTTAATTTTTTGATTAGAAAACAAGGTAAAATATTACTATTCCTGAGTACCAAGAGAAGGTTCTTAAACAATGCTTTCCCTATATACAAAGTGTTATCTCTTAGGATAAAAGTGTAAGGTTGCCACTTATTTTCGATTCTACACAATTTATCTTAAACCTCGCAATGTGGATATCAAATGTATGGTTTTGCTAGAAACTTTGGTCCGAAAATATTTTCGATCAGGGTTGCCACGCTTCTATGTAATACAAGTTTTTATTTTGTTAATTTCAATCAGCATTTTTTTTGTATGTGTACACAGCGCATATACGCTCAAGATAAATAGGGTTGCCATCTAAATTTTAAAGCAAGAAATTTACTTAATAGATATCGAAATCCATTACTTTTTTATTTATTTCCAAATTTTTTTTAAAGCTATCCAAATGACCAGTACTTGATATCCTGACCTTGAAAGCTTTAAAAAGAACTATATGCACTTCGAGCAAAGCTCGGTCAACCTGGTACTCTCTTTATCAAAGTCGCAGGAAATGCGCGCTGTCCCGGGAATTGTGGGAAAACTTTTTTTCATATAAGTTTGGACCACGTTAATGTAAATACATACGTATGTTTGCATGTATGTGTGTATGTAAGTACATACATAAAACGCCAGAGCTGCGGCGAAATATAATAAAAGGAAAGCGAAACTTAAAAAATAAATTCATCGGCATACTAGGGCAATTCATCTAAATGCGTAAATGCCTCGCAATGACGTTAACTTTGTAAACTTATCTAATTTTGTATGAAAATTTGTGAAAGAAAATTTTGCCCTAAAATTCATTCCAGCAGGTAGGCGTAAATTAAATGACGAATGTACATTTTTTTTCTATATACATACATACACATGTATGCACAGATCTATACAATTGCACGTATACAATGTTTGCAAAATATTTTTAAATTTAACTCGCCGAATATCATGAACCTATTTGAAGATACATGTGTATGTAAACATCCATAATATATTTAGTTTTCAGCATTATGGTCCTTTTTTAATGCAGTTATTTTACATTTCCTGCTATAGCTCTGATTTTTTTCAACTAAAATATATTTTCCACTTCCCTCCTGTTATTTTCAAATTTGTATTTTGCTTTACAATTTTCGCCCCGTGCAGCACATATTAAAGTTCATTGTCCTCCGGCTGTGCATAAATTAAAAGCTTTATGAAAATGTATAAGCACTTTTACAATGAAACTCTGCTGCATACGAAAATTGGTCCACTACCTTACCCATATTTTTTTTTTTTGGCAATGTTAAATACGATATTTTGGAAATACTGACTATCTATTATCTGAGTATGAATATGTATGTAAATATGTATGTATGTGTAGACATATTCATATTCACGTACATAAATTGAAAATTTTATGCATATGCAACTTTTCAAAACAACCATAAATTTTGGCTGTAAGTATTTGCATTTTTGGTAACTGAATAATCTGGCAGAGATTGTATTTAGCAACTAGTTTTGAACAAAGAAAAAACCGAAAGTCGTTTCTGACTAATTTTTAATATGGGTTTTATTAAATTTTTTCGATCTCGGGGGTAAGTTAAAAAACTTCGTAAAAAATGCGAAGCTTTCGATATAAAAATAGCTCACGCTAAAGATTAAACTTTTTCATTTATTTCTAATTTTTTTGTTCTTGTTGTGGTTGTAGCGGCTACTTAAAAATTTCTACTTCAACCGTTAAAAAATTACTACTTCAACCGTTGCTGTCAGGCTAAAAAAACTATAGGGGTTGGTTGAGTGAAAAGGTGGGGAACTTTAGTCTTGAATCTCTTACTACAGTTCGTAAGAGATGTCTTCTGGCGTGTATAGGGAAGGATATGACTCTAGCAGCATATGATATGCTTAATTATTGGCGGCATCTGAATTCCCAGCAGCAGCCCGACGACGCCCTAAATGCATGCTATGTACTGCTGCATGTGCAAAATTTTCCCTCATTAAATTTAGGAAATTTTTACACATGCACTTCTCAACTGCCACGTAATAAAACTTTCTGAAGTTAGGCTGTGCGACACGGGCAGTGTGGGAGTAGCAAGGCCTCGAGTGTTCTCGATATTTGTTGATTAATTTCCCGGCCTTAAGTACTGTAGTAAATTTAACTGATTTCTGCAAATCAGTAATTATTAGTATGATCATCGGCAGGTTAAGGACCTTGATGAGATATTCGTCTGAGAGTAAGAAGTGCACTTTTCTTCTCAGATTGTGCAGCATTCTGGTCACCCGGGGTTTGGCCTTATCCACCGATGCAGTATAAAATGTATGCCCATCCTCCTATTGCAGGTGTATATTATCCTTTCACATAATACGTGCGATAAGTTTTTAAAAGCGTTGACCACAATGAAGTCTCTAACTTACCATACATTTGATACCGAATTTCGTCCAATGCGTTTCTTAAATCGCGGTAATGTCAGCCGTGATCTACCCAAGGATTTATACGAGATGGGCAGAGGGGTCTGGCCATGCCTGGTTCATGCAAGTCGTCATCAGAGGGGGGGAAGCTTTTTCAATGGATTGTGTTGGGCTTTCTTGAATACATGCATTTAGTAAGCTAATTGCCCCAGGGACAGAATGGATGGTACAGACTTCGCTTTACCGAGTAAGTTGGAGAACAACCCTTTGCATTTTGTTGTCGTTGTTGTAACAGCGCAAAAATTCCCCAGACCATTTGTGGAATCAGCTGAAGTGACAGTTCTTGCCCAAATATGTATGTATATCGTCACCTGAAATACAAAAAGACGTAACTAATAAAAAATTCAAAATTCACTTTTTGAGTTATATGGTGGAATTCATCCAATTACAAGTCCCCACATCATTTTATGAAAAATATAATAAAAATATTAGTCACGACTTTTTCCATTTCGTGTACGTTGTAGTTACGTCTTTTTGCATTTCAGATGACGATATGTAGATCTGGTTGTGAACGCCACGGGAACGCCTCTTTGCCTGTCGCGACCCTGGGTTCCAGAAGGGTAGGTTCCCGGTTTTTTTTAAATTCGTAGGTTTTTTTAAATTTAATTTTCTATATTGGGTCTGCCATTTTGAATTTTAAAAACTTATGATCATATTCATAATCAGCGATCCAGAAACCCCCGAGAATAAATTGTCAAGTAAATCTAATAATTTTTCAAAACTTTGTCCGCCTTATTGGATTAAAAAAAACATCACTAATCATTTAAAATTCTTTTCGAATTTTTAAGACTATAACCGATTTTTTTATAATATTTTGGGGTTGCACATACGACATGACAACCAAAATTAATTAGTCAGCGCTATTAGCATAAGAATATATGTAGATAAAACTCAACTACGAGACCACATACTATTCAAGAAACTCCAATTCAATTCTATAAGAAATTATTTCATACTAAGAGTATATTCCAATATACATGCATATGTGCGTATGTATGTATGCGTATTTGTAAGTATGCTTTTTCATAAGGATATTTTAAAAAAGCAGTTACATAGTGAAGAGTTTTAAAAACACGCTACTGCATGACTTACCAATTCTGCTTTGTAACATTATTCAAGATAAAATTACAGAGTACATAGCCTTCATGCGATTTGCCTTGTCATGTATTTGCTATCCTATATGTATTTATGTATGCAATGCAGCACCTCTGCTTTGAAATTGCATAAACCATATATAGAGGAAACAAGTCACTTTAAGGTCACTAGCGAGAGATGCTTCACGCAAAGACTGAAGAAAATATAAAACAGATTGTTGTGGAACACGAATAGTAAAGGGCACCATGAACCACTCGTACATTGTTTGTACTATACATGGTACATAACATAAATTTCATTCAGCTCCATTTTGTTATTGCTTATTGAACGAAATGACGCACAAAATAATGGTATTAGTTATATGTGAACGGACATGTTGACGAAGGCAGTTTCTCCTGCTTAAGTGTGTCAATTCGCTAAGACCACCATTACCACTTTGTGGCTTGTAATGACCCTGTCAAATAGACGTCAATAGAAAGCGCAGCTGATTGTTGATGTGCGTATCAATGGAGAAGCTAACGGCAAAATAAATGTAATAATATGAAAAACAAAAGGCAAGATTAGAGTGTAGAACGTGAAAGCAAAAAGCGTGTGTCTAGAAAGCGTGATGAAAATATATATTATGCATTAATTCAGGTATAGCGTAAATAGTTCATGAATTGGAAAATTTATTTGCGCAATAAAATGGTAAAATACCATTTGCACACTGTAACATCATTGAATGAGAGGAAAAGTAAATAATTAATCAGAGCTCGAAATACATATTTAGGCTAATGGAATATCTTCGTGCACAAAGCCAAACGTGTGCGAAGCAAACCACAACTGGTGAAATGGTATAGCGGACGTTATCAAGAAGACAATGCTTGACCTAATACTGAAAAATCTGTATAGATTTTCTGAATTCATATTTGGATTACGTTTTACGGATATGCAATTGGAAAATGAGGGCCCTCTGTACGGAGTGTGCCTTTATCTAACAGCTGGCTGTCCAATTTACAAATACATGGATAGACTTGGGCGAAACTAAGATATTGACAAAAAATTGTCATCTTTCACATAGATTGTGTTTAGAGCAAAATGGACCATATTTTTGCTATTACCAATAAAAATTCTAAAAAAGCGGAAACTGCTGACACTCACAGAAAACTCTTGCTAAGCAAGTTTCCCTTATACCTTTACAAGCTTTATGTTTTTTTTAATTCTTTTTTTTCAAATTTAGCTATTAGGTTTTCAAGTAGCCCACTGATATATAACTTGGTGCAAATTTACGAATTTTCGCATAAATTTGGTTAATTGTACCAAAATTCACAAATTTTCGCCAAGTTATACACCAGTGTGCTACTTGAGTAATACTTTCAATTGCCAAAAATATTGAAACGCCTACATTAAAGTATTGACTACGCAAAAGGAAAGCACTTACGGTACTGGTTGCCAAACCAGCACATAAAAAATTGTCCGATATGTACCATACATATTTGCTATCGCCAATAAGCGTTCAATTTATTACACCTGCAAATGCCTGTTTTTACTTATTTCTGCACCTAATGTGCTCAATGAAAAAATTGTTAATAAAAATGCCGCCTATGGGCTCGTTAAAAAAATTACAACGAGTTAATAAAATAAATTGTCACATAAAAAGAACATTAGTGACGCTTTGTAGTATGTATGTATGATTATTAATTAAATGCATGTGAAAAAGTAAAGTAAACGAAAAAAATGATACCGCTGTTTTTTTTATTTTGAAATCAAAACCATTCTGTAACACTGGTGATTTTTTCTGGGTTCCTTATTACATTTTTCTGGTTTTTTGGCGGTCCTGTAATATTGAAAAATGGTAAAAAAGGGTAATATTTTTGAAAGTATACTGAAGAGCAACAGTTTTCCGATCGAAAAATATTTTCATTATCAAGAATTCTATACCATTTCTACGGAAAATTGTTTTTTTTTTTCATATAAAATACATAGAAAACTTTGAGCGCTTTGATCGACCTGTAAATATTTTTGATTTCAAAATAAAAAAAAAACATAATTTTTTTCGGTATACAACAATTATTATTATTTTTTTTACCACCCTAAAGTTCATATGTACATATGTATATATTTTTTTGTTCGCTTTTGAGTTTATAAAAAGAGAAGGCAAGCCTTTAACTCACACTCCTCTGGAAAATTCAGTAGAAAATTGATTTAGGCACTCAATGATCGCAAGCTGCGTGTTGCACGCTTAGTGGCTTGCGGCAGACGTGCGGCGAATTTATTGTTGAAATTAAATTTTTATGAGCCTTTCAGCGAGCGAACCAAAAGAGTGATGAAGTGATTTTTTGTTTTTGCTTTTACGAGAACTTATTGATACATATTTTTATACCGCAAATAAATGTGAAGGTAGGCATTATTAAAAAATTAATTTGATAATTTTAAAATATTTTCGAAAGAAAAAGTGAAAAACTAAATTGAATAAAAGTACCAATAAAAGGTGTATGGCAGACGGTTGAATATATGTACGTAAATGGCGGATAGTTATGGTTGTCAGCCACGTGTTCAGCCCCAAGAATTTGACCAAGGCCCCCATCGTTTAAAGTTTTTTTTTTTTTGATTTTATGCGAAATTCGTGTTTTCCAAAACTTCGCTAACTGCATTAAAAAATGAGCAAGCCGGCAAATTTTTTTCCTTATCTGCATCTAAACTATGTAGTAGTAGTATAATCTTATAAATTTGATATCTGGCGCAGATGATAACTTGAATATTTATTCAAACTACAAAAAGAGATAGAAGAAAGATTTGAACCACATATCAGCAAGTATCCTTGCAAACTCAGCCACAGCTGTTCCGTAAATTTGTCCTTTGATGTTGAACTTGAATGAGTTTTGTTCGTCCTTTCAGCGTGTTCTTCATTTCACAGATGCTTTTTCGTAATAAAGAAAAAAAATTTATATGTGGCCTCTGACGACATTCGAACTCGAACCTATTGGGCATCTCTGCACATTTCTTACAATCGGTGTATTTACTATGAAAAATTCAAACAATAACGTGTTCGAAAAAATCATTTGGGGTTTTCACACTCGCGTGGTTAGTAGGTTATCTGGTTAAAAATTATTATTCTGTAGTGTACGTTATTGCTGTAAACTGAATAAGAAATATAACCACATAACTATATAACCTGAAAACGAAGCAAGTGGGGGAACAACCCGATAGTTATTTTGGCTCAGTGAACACGCATAGATTTTTAATTTTAGTTTTTTAGAGACTTTTACATTGGCGGAATTAAGCTCTTGCCTGAGAAGACTCCTGGTAAAATTTTCCGAAGAATAACTTCCTAGAATATATACATCCTCTAACGAACTTTCAAATTTGCTTTTAGCGGCGTTTCTTGAATTAAGGGTCAAAAAGACCTTTTCCGGTGGGAGCTAATGGGTTAAAATATTCTACGAAAATATTAGCCAGGAAATTTTACTATATACTTATACTATAACTTTAAAATTTCGCTCAGACATTTATTTTTTCCTCGTAGTTTTAATTGAATTACCAACTTTCGAAAAATGATTGAGTAGGCCACTCAAATAAATTACATGGCACACAAAGAAGTTACCTAAATACGTGGGAAATGTTCACGCTGAAAGCCACAAAGCTGGAGACCTGACGCTTGCCACTTTAACTTCAACTGCAATCGCACTATCCGCTCGTAACTAAACAAAGTTATTTTAAATTCAATTTTATGCGCAGGTTTTGAGCGTGAAAGCGATTTCCAACTTTTATATAAAATTTTCATAATTTTCGCATTCTTTTTTACTCATACATATGCTCATCCTTATATAATTTATTTGCATAGCGATGCAGTGCACATTCACAGTCACAGAAAAACTTAAAAACGGAAGGATTCAGTTGCAGCTAACTCGCAGCAAAAGATGACTAATGCATCACCTAAATAATAATAGAAAAGTGGTAAGGAGTAAGTGAAAATGCAACTCAAATAAGAAGAATAAGAAAAAAAACGTTGCAATTTAAAGGCAAATGAAGTTAAATTTGTAAACACAGTTGCAAAAAAGAAAACCAAAAAAAAAACAAGAAAATTGAGAACCATGTCGAGGAAGGAAGCACTCGAAATAACAATCGAATTTTTCTCGCTCTCAAACACAGCATGACCCTTCAAAACTGCTCTCTCATGGACGTGTGTATGCACGTATATATGTATGCTCACGAAAGCTCTGGTGGAAAGTGAATTGCCGTACTTTTGCACTTTGTTGGCGCCAGCGTTACAAATCCGGCCAGCGTAAATCCAAGCGTTTGCACTGCCAAGCCTTAAACTGACCCCTTTCTCTTGCTTGGCTTTACTGGTATCTATGAACTTAATTTACTTTGTTTTTATGTAGGTATTTTTTATTTCCTTTTACTCATCTTGCACCCATGAATACATATGCATTGCAAATACATATTGGCCATATCCGCTTGAGAAGCCGAAAAGGAAATTGTAAAAATGTTGAAATGCAAGAATATCAGTTGGCCAGGTTGTGCGTGTAAATGACTTAAAGCTAAGCCGCAGTTGAGCGAGTAAAAGCTTTGAGAAAACGATAAGTTATATGATATTGAATTTCTTGGATAACTCAAATAAATATTAGGGTGGGTATAAAAAAAGTTGATCTAAAACTTTGTTATCTACTATTTTTAACAACATAATTTTGGGCCACCTTTACTGATTTCTATAAATCAATTTTTAATGGAAAGGAAGTACCCCAGAAGTGGTCCCATACTAATTTGGTGCTTTAAAAAATTTTTATTTGAAAACTGAAGCCGATTTTGTTTTTTGCTTATTTTACACTTTGTGCTTTTTCAATCTTCTTATGCGTTAAGAAGAGAGACTACTGGCATGCTTTATTGAACTTTATTGAAACTCATTTAGGCAGTTATGGTACCAAAGTCTAATTCACTTATATCAGCTCACCGCCTACGAAAGGAAATTTAAATTATACCACAAAAACCTGACTGAAGTCAACAGTTTTGACGTTTCCTCCATGGATTTGCTGCACACAAAACAAACCCCAGCTCCTCCCGAAACTTAATATTTGGTTATATTTTTGCTATGTTAAAATGAATCGCCCTAATATAAGTACCTTATTGACCACAAAGTTTCATGCTGATATGCACCACAAAAGAATTCGTAATTGAGTAAGTGAAAATTCTTGTGAGTGCATAAATTTTCTGAATAGGTTAGATTGAAAGGTGGAGCAAATGTGAACTACTAAGTAATTGCTTGGCTAACGAAAGTTGGAAAATGTATAATCTTTAGTTATACAAATTAATTGACTTTGAATATTGATAATATAGAGATTTGTTTTTTTTTTTTTTTATAAATTCTTGAACATGGTCATTGAGGTGTTGAATGTTAAATCCAAGGCACTTGAAAAGGTAGCAGCATTAGAGCAAAAACAACATTTAAGTGCAGTTTGTGGTGCTTCTGGTCTCTAAAGTGTCACACAAGTATTCTGATATTATTATTATTTTTTGTAATCAAAGTGTGCCATACAAAATACAAGCAAAAATTTAAAATATTAAATTCAGAACGAAAAATGACACTGAAGATGGCACAACGCCGAAACCGGTTTGTCTCCAAACCAAATTTGACAAGGGATGACGGAAAATCGTTCCACATTACATCACACTCCTACCCTGTCGGAAACACCAACAATGAAAATGAGAATTCGTAAATTGTGTTTAGATATGTAAAAACAGTAAATCAGGTAGAATAATTCTTTAGAAATCGATTTTTATCGATTTATTTTTCACTATTCTTTATATTTTATTGTTATAACTGCATATATAATATACTTTGATATTTTTGCATCAAGTTTTCAAGGCGTTACTCATGTACTAAAGGTTACGATGACAACATTGTTTTTATATAAAGAAAAAACAATTCATAAACTTTACAACGGTATATGTGCTATAAGGAATACTGTGTAAAAATCTTCCACGCCAATATTAAATAACTTTTAAATTATATGACTTTTAAGTTAAGGCTTACGAGTAAAAGTGTTAGCTGACTGGTGCTACGATGCGTATACGTTTCATGAAAAACAACGGATATATGAGAACGGGTTCGCTACCTAAAGGTGAAAAGGTGCCAAGTGCATTTTTTTTTCAAAATTTAGTTTTTGATGCAGAATGACAGGTAATACGCAACTACGTCGATTTTTCTTCTCTCCTGAACACTTTCAAAAAATCGACTTGCACGCTTAGGTGACGAGTTGTTATTTCACTTTTGTTTTAGTATATCTTTTTTAAGTTTTCATTTAAATACAATATTTTTCTTTATGCAAAATCTTGGATAATTGTGCCACCATTTTCGACCAAAACCGCGTTTCTGTCGTAAGATTTGCTCATATACGAAAACGGTTTTGTACAATTAACCAAAACTTTCGTTACTCAAAATGATGAAAAATTTCGTTAGATGTACGCAAATTTTCGTTAATATATACACAGATTTTATTTTCAGAGTTCAATGTAAACTAAGAGAAATAAAGCACAGACGTAAATAAGTTCCACATACGCCCTGGTTTCCTGTTAATACATCTTTTCTTAAGACTTGTTCAGCAGGCTGCCTGTTCTAAGGCACTTTTTAAAAACGTAGAATGTACTTTTTAATGCGGCTCTGAGGAATTGGGCTTCATTAGAATTGGGAGAAATGAAACCACTCGGGCTTTAAAGTTAAATACTTCATAAAAACAGTTATTTGCTGGCCTCACATATGAATATATGTGTGGCAGTGAACACCGTTAGAGGCACATGCAGATGTCTTTATGCTCAAAAAGAGGTTAACATTAAAAGTTCAAACTCCAAATGATCAAAATATTAAAACAAATGGGCATATTCAGAGTAAAAATAAAGTCGACCGCTGCGTTACTTTTAGATTTTTGACATAGTTTTCAATGGAATATCTGTCAAAAAAGCTGCAACTAGCATTAAAGTCGACTTTATTTCGATTATGCATATGCCCCATAGATTTAGTATAACTAAGCTCTAGCACCGTGTATTTTTTATATCACGCAACTTTTATTAACTAATTGTTGATTACAATTATTAAGACTGTTTAGATAATTAACTGCGCTAAATGTTCAAAACGCGTATACCGCGCCGTAGTTGTGTTTGCCTACAAAAATTCTGTAGCTTAATGCTGCCACCATTCTCTGCGTTGTCCTTGCCTGGTTGTCCTTGCGCACCTTCCAAAAATAAAATAAAACGTAAGACACACGCTACACTTTTAGCCCTTAAACTGAAATAAACCTATGTAGGTAAGTACTGTCATAAAACAATGCCAACAGCATCGCTCAGCCCGATTCAGTCATATTTTGTACCAAGCGCAAAAAAACAAAAAAAAACAGCAAGAACAACAATATCAAGCACAAAAGCAAAAGTTCCATTCGACGGAAATTGATTACCATAGTTCCAATGCTGCGGTCTGTATGCTTAGTAATTGAACGACATCAATTCGGTATGAAAAATGTATCCCGAGTGGTGGAGAAAGTTTCGTGAAAGCTTCAACACCGAACGCAAAATTGCGGTGTGTACTATTTTTAAACAACGAGAAAAACAGTCATAGAAGCGTCGGCGATATACAACAACATATAGACATAGCCTTACTGCAAGAACAATTTGTGCTGAAACGCCAAACTAACAGATACGAATGAGAACCCAACCATCACGGTTTGAAACATTTGAGCTGCCACAATATTCCATGGTCCGCAACCTTATTGTGGGCTCACCAAAGCACTCTTAAGGAAGGTCCTAAACAAGTGGGTGGACCAAAAATTCGATAGGCACTGGAGTGAATATCCAGGGCAATGGCAAGCCAAGCGGTTCATCTGCCCATCATAAATCTAGGCAAGGAGGACCTTCGAAATCTCACTGGGCACTTCACGGGACATTGTTCTCTGCGCTATCACCTCAGTAAAATGAATGTTTCAGACACGAAAGTCTGTCGCTTCTGTTCGATGGACGAAGAAATGCCGGAACACATCCTCTTTGAATGTGTTGCTCTGGCTAGATGTAGACTCGCTCATCTGGGTGGTGCAGTACTTAATCCATTCGAAATATGGAACAAAAAGCCCACCGAAGTGCTGGCCTATATCAAAAGCCTTCGCGTATAGGGTAAAGAGGTCGCAGTGCTCATAGCTTATAATCATAAATAGTGAACCCGCATGCCGTTAAAACATCCAAAATTTAATTTCAAAAACTTAAAAAAAAATATTCCAAATTTAAGTCAGAGTTATAAGAGATCTGAGTGAAATATTTCATCAAAACCTTGCAGCCGTTTCTGAGTGAAGAGCAGTCTCGCGTAGTGCATGTTTTTATTTTCGTCGAATTTCAAATCAGCCTATACCGATGACATAAGTTCGTAAATAAAAAACTTAAACTTTATCTTACATTGTAGACTACGAAAAAATTATAGACGTACCACATTTTGACAAGTTTTAGCAACGGGAGCGGCTATAATTTTTTCGACCACTGCAGATCAAATTTAATTGTTTGCTGGGAAGCCAAGCGCATACATACATAGAATACACATACATATATATATGTACGTATGGTGTTTGTGTGTGTTCGGGTGTACACGTCTCCACTTCCGTGAAAACCCATTTTTACTTCCAGTTACTGGCGAATGTTTTGCAATTGTTCTGAGCTGAGAAAGTCGTATTCAATTAATGTTTTTTTTTTGATTTTTGTTTGACTGAAGTGTATGGCATTTCATCAATTTGCAACCATAGAGTAGGCAGGCCATACGAGGGTTTTGTTTTTACTTTACTTAAGGATGTTTTAATGTTTGATGATAGAACAACTAGTAGCCTGGATAGAATCACCGAGCTATTGCGGGGCGAATTATAAGATTTAAATTAGCGTGTGCCATATTGGTTCGGCAGTTTTAAATTTTTGAAACTAGACTCCATATTATTAAAAATCAATGCGAACTCTTAGCTGTTTACAACTTGCACTTTATTATACTAAAACTTAATGATTCATGTATACCCAAATTTTTATAATAATAATAATAAAAAATGTATTTTGATGAAATAGTTTTTTTCATAACATTTACATTTTGCTGGTGAGAAAGTTGATTGCGAATCCAATTGAGTACTTTTTTATGCAGTTTAATTAACAAAAAAAGAGGTACAAGTTTCCAATTCCAATTTCGGAAATTTAATTTTTTGAATTCAGCCAATTTATTTCACACACAAGCTATGTACATGTGCAGATGTAGGAAAAATTGGCGATGCTTTAAAAATACATATCTACATAGTTAGATGTATGCAAGAACTTTTAAGGATGTCTGCAAGCATTTGTGTGTGGTTTTTACAGCTATGTAATTTTCTCTAACTAAATCCTCATTTGCATATTAAAACAACGCAATTCAAGGTTAAAGTTCAAAGATTAAGGGGAAAAGTTCAACAGTTGTCTACAGCGAAACGCCTAAAAACAATAATTTAAAATTTTTTGGGGTTTATTGGCATTTTAACAATTTACAAACTTGGCGCTCAATGCATTCAGTTAGTTTTCTATGGTTTCCCCTATGCTTTATAGACATACATGCATGTACCCGTATATATATGTATATGGGCTTGTTTATAGGCCTCTCAGAAACATTGCTCCCGCCTTGTCTGTGTGTAATTTTCGTTCGCATTTGCATACTCGTAGTTTTTTCAAGCAGAGGGCAATCTTGTGCCACGCCCTATATGTATAGGCTCACTGAAACTAAAGTCAGAGTTGACTTCAGCAATCAGGTTCTATTGATTGGCGTATTTATTTCTTTTGGCGGTCGTCCGGCTGTATAGATGAAGGTGGGGTCAAAACCATTATTCAAATGAGCTAACCAATAGCTGTATTGACGTCTGTAGAATTACAACGCCAAGATGTAATAGCTATCCTAGCTGGAGTAATAAATTTTTTCGGTACACTGATAGAAATTTCATTGATACAAATCTATAGCAAGTAACATAACAACAAAAAATCAAATGTATATAAAATATAAAAAAAAAATTTGTAAAGAAATCCTTACTTTGATCCGGATGCATTAACAGAATTTCTTTGGTCTTCCTATTTCAGAGACACAACCGTGGAAAATTTGATAGGTAACCGGCAGTGTAATAAAAATTATGGGTGTTTAAACCTGCATGCTTATCAGGTTGTCTGGATAACATTTTTTTTATTAACTGTATTTTATTTTTGTAGACTGATTTTGAAGAAATATAAAAAAATCTCTCTACTTTTATTAAAATAAATATTTTCAGTGTATTCAAATATGTTTATATTATTCAAAGCTTTAAACCTCTTTAAAATTTACATACTAATGCCACTAATGTGATAACTTGTGAATTTAGTTTAGTTGAATTTATTTAATCTATTCCGCAGACAAGTTTACCGCAAGTCTGCGGTCGCTTGGTGCGTTTTTACCCTGCAGGAAAATACTAAAGAACTTGGATAGCACTGCAGGAAGGCTAAAATGACACAGAAAAAGGCCGAGACACGTAAACTTAATTTTGGGTCGTAGGTTACGGATATGTATACCGTTCTTCTGGATCAGATAATTTTGCCCTCTATTAAAGATAGATTGGTATTGGGAATGGTCGAAATCGCACCGTGCATTCTAAGCAGAAATCTTCATTTTCCTTTGTCGCTGCAGGTTATATGTAGAATTGAATCAAGCGAGTGAAGTTCCGGTAGGGTTTATACTCTCACAGCAATTTAATATTTACAATGGTATGCGTTTGCACACACCCCCCTCTCTATCTTAGAACCATGACTCAATTTCAATTGTTGAGAATTCGAATGCAAATACTGATAAATGTTTTATGCTAATATTGACTGAAGTGAATACTCGGGCCTAATAGTGAATTCCAGAGAAATTTCGCCGCAGCTACCGCAGCAGTGCGTTTTCGTATTCGCTCGGTGTTGCTTTGGAACGCATACCAAATTTTACAATCAATGCGTGGCATAGCAAAGATACCCCTGCAGAAAAAATATCAATTGATAAAAAATAACCAACTTGTAGATAGGTTTTTTCCTGGGATTTTTACAAAATACTATACATATATAACTTTTAGTTAGCTACAAAAGCTAACTTAAAACTACATAGTTGAAAAGTAATGCAGACGTAATCGGTGGATTGTTTTCTTTAAACAAGTTTCTATTTAAATATCCTCATACACATTTTACTTTGAATAAACTTTGTTTTTGCACTTCACAAATACATTTTCGAATTGAGGACAAATAAAAGAAAGATCGAAATTTTATATTATCATTTGTAAGTTATATCTGACGGAGTTCGAATATGAGACCACCTGCAGCAGAATACATATGTAAACAAAAATGAAATGTCGTAAAATAAAGCAAATAAATAAAAATGTAATAAAAAAAAAAACCAAAAAAATATTTTATTTTTTTCTTATCGATATTTTGTGTTCAAAAGTAGCTAGTTACAAGTTAGTGTACATCTAATGCAGAGGTCACCTTGACTATTTTGCGGCCATCGCCATAGAAATATAGTTCGCTTTCCGTCCTAATCAACTTCAAGTTAACCTATAGTTAGATACATTTCCCGCAGGGTATGCCCATGAATTGTAATGGAAACGCCAAATCAGTGTGCGTGCACGTAGTTATGCCTAGGTGTGGGTGCGAAGGCGCACTTGAAGCAAATTTTGTTTGAAATTGATTTGTAATATTTTGCATATTTATCGATATTTCAACGCTAAAAGCATTTTCTTTGAATTAAATGGAAATTGAAAATTTATTGCGCGTACAGAGGTAGCCAAATTATTACATATCCCCACAAAATTTTTTCAAAAGTCAAAAGTTGCTTTCTCCAGCAAAGTACTTTCAGTATATTCAAGGTACATATTTTTTTTCTTTTACTTTACTGACGTTTTTAATATATCCCATGACACGCACAGGGCCTAAACTTTGAAACTAATCACTGCTAATATTTTGAAATGCTAAGCAGCAACAAATGGGCCTCAAATATGATTAAATAGAACAGCCTACCGAAAAACTTTTGACCTGAGTGTGAAAGAGAAAAGTATCGTTTATACATAAAAAGCATATATAGCTTTAAGAATATACATACAAGCGCCATGAATAATTGCCTCGTTTATAGTTAACTAGTTGGCCGGAAAGAGGGTGAATAATTGGCTGAAATTATATGCAGCACCTCGGTAATAATCTCCTATTTATTACATGTAATTTGTCATTTGAGCTCATACAGAAACTTGCGGTTCAGGCGTTGAAGCGAAATCAATAAAGGTCTAATTAGTGTTAAGTGAGCGCTATGATGAAAAGTTATACAGCAGTTGAATGGTAATTTTCTCCTATGAATTAATAAGGGATACTATGTATGTATGTATTTATGATTGAGTACAAAAGACAAGTGAAATGAATGAGAAAAAAATGAAATGTAGATAGAAAAAAGTGAGGAAAGGAAATTTACTTAGAAGTATAGGACTGAATTATGCAATATCAATGATTTTTTGAATGAAAGATGTTTTTTGGGCAAGAAAATTCTTTATTTCTCAAAAAATTGCCTCATAGATTGGTAAATATAGTTTAGCATTTTTTTTTAAATTTTTTCTTCTCTTCCAAATAACAGGGTTTCTGACCATCTTTTTTTCTGGTGATCTTTTTACACTTTTCAAGGAAAGCGATGTGAATGCCACTGCGTGTATCACCATATCCTTGCTTGGCGACAGATCCACCAAAAACTTCTTTGAGGAGGTAATACGATTGTGTTTATGGTTGGGTGTGAAGAACGGAAGCACCACCTCGCGGATAGCCTTTTTATATTCATTCAGTTGAAATGCCCACAGCCTAACCCAACCTACGTACGTTCTTTATCCGATCGTCCAGTATCGTTTCACGGATTTTGCGAAGCCTTCTGTCACAATCTGAACGACCTTTTTGGCGGTTTAAGATACGCCTAACAATACGTTCTTACGGTACTGCTTTCGTTAAAATGCTTTCCTTATACAAGAAATCCATTTTTCGAACGTTCCATTCCTTATTGCTGAGGTATTGTTTTGCGATTTAAAGCTTTAAAAAGACGATGGCTTGAAGTTATTGAGGTGCTTCGCCTAGTACAACAAAGCAGAAGTGTTTGAGTGGTTTATAGCACGAAGATTAATATTGACATCACCAACTCTCAAGAGATGCGAAGAAAGTGGCAAGGAACGGAGCCTAAATTCGGGGTTGGATTTGTGGTGCTAAAGAGACTTCGTCGGCAAGTACTGCCGTTTTCCGTAGTGGCCGAGCGTCTCGCCACAATTCGCACCAATGCGACATTCCTCAATATAAGGTGAGTAAGGAAAGGGTACTTATCTCTACTATATTTTCCGTAATGAAAATAAAGAGGCCAAAATATGTGAGCGCGAAAAGCTTGAAATGCTGAATTAATTTTGTTTTTCAGGGACCGAACATATCAGTTATTGATGAAGACCCTCATGGAAAAATTCACAGTGAAGGAAATTTTCTACAACTAAGTGATACATACCAATCGATTTATTTTTTCACCGATACTCAAATTTGAGAATGGATTTTTTATGCAAAATTAAAAAAATAACATTAACTTTTGGTTTTTATATTACAATTATTGAAGTCTTTTATTCATAAAAGTCATCCATAAGTATCAGTCAGTGACTTTTACTCTTAAAAGTCATCAATATAAATCAGTCACCGACTTTTATTTTTTAAATCATTCGTATAAAAGTTATAAACTCTTTTCGCAGTTAAGAAGGTGTTGGGAACCAAATGTGTAGTACGACATATACAAATGACTTGTATAAGTATGACTTAAAATATAAAGGGCAGTGACTGATTTTTATTTATGACTTTTATAAATAAAAGTTTCCGATAACTGTTGTCGTCGGCCCGGCCCGGCACGACGGGACACTTAAGCGAATCAATTTTTTACATCAAAAATTTTTATAATATATTTTCTGTGAAGTAGAAAAATTGGAAGGTATTTTATTTACAGATATGTAAACAAAACTACTAAGTATCTTATTTTTTCTATCGGTTCCAAATATTTATTTTTTTGCTTTTCTCTTGTCAAAAGTGTTTTAAATATGTACTATTTTTTTTGTTTTGTATGAAAACAAAAGCTCATCTAAATTTGTAGTATTAGCAACGGGCTTTTTCGTGCTTATTCGTGCTTATTCGTGCTTTTATGAAACTTTACTGAACGCCTATGCACGCACGAGTTCGTGCTGACAGCAAATATTCCGGCCCGTACCCATCTCTAATATGAACACAGATATAATTACGGTGACCATATTTATGAGAGCCGAATACAGGACAAAAAATAATTTTGCGAATTTGTTCTACAATAGCTTACAGATCTTAAAGCTTTCTTCAATGATCCTAGATATATTAGCCCTGAAACTGTCTCCTTATAGTACCATAACGAATTTGTAGGATAATTTTCTCGAGTTTTTTACCCCGTAAAATTTGTTAAAAAAAAATGCCTTAAATTTTAGTATAATAAACTGAAATTTCAAGTTGCTAAGGCTTACCAATAATTTTTGGCAATTTTGTTTTTGTTGACGGTGTTACGTATTTTTTCATACAAAGTAAGTATGTTTGACCATTTTCTTAAAAGAGAAGCAAATGAGCAGCACTTTCCACTCGCACTTTATAATACTCAATTTTAGTGAGTTACAAAACTGCAAACCAAATATTTTTCTAAAGATTCTAATTAAATAGTATGAGATTTTAGTGAAACCTTGCAGAATTAATTTTTAAAGTTTTTTGCACCAAGTTGGAAATTCGGTATTATATGGTTTTTGTGAGGAAAAGAGCTTTACTTTCATAAAATAGATTATAAACATTAAATAAACTAAGGGAAAATACCCAAAATTTACTAAAATGTCGAGTCCCAATTTATATTTTAGTCACTATATGTATTCCTCGATTCGAATCACAGGTATTCATATTAGAAAATAATAACTGTTTATGGAGAAAATTAGCATCATATATGTACCAACATCACTTAAAACTCGTTCCTAGGCATGCCATTTTAATGAGCTGTTAAGGCGTCGACAGGACATCAAAAGAAATACAGAACGTTTGGCGTGCCGTATAAAATAAATAAAATAAGAGGACAATGGGCCAAAAAAGAGGACTGTCCAGTATAATACAGGACGGATGGTCACCGTAGATAAAATCTCTTAAAATATTTAAGCGGGCTTTTTAAGTAATAAATTCTTCATACAATTTGACACAATATGTATGTATGTAGATATTTAGAGCAAAATATGTATGTAGTATATTGTGATTTTTAAAGAACTCCTCAACCCACCTGTTGCATAAAAATAATGAAATAAATTGACACTTTGAAGACAAATATGAATATACCACTTTGGTGGAAACTTTTCAAAACACCACTGAGACTGCACAAAAATAATTGATAGTCTTCGGCCAGGAGACTTTGTGACACAAAAACCATAACAAACCGCACACTTCAACAGGGATATATCTACAAGTGTAGTGGAATAAACATTCAGATTTTAACAATCCTTCTTATTTGTTTGCCTTTGGGAGCAAATTGTTAATTAAAATGAACAATAACTGACAATCGAAAAGTCGAAAAACTGAGAATAGAAATAGCAGCACAAAATATTAGAGAAAGGATAGAAAGTTGCCGTTTGCATGTGAATGGAGAATAAAATACACGTATGGTATGTAAAGAAGTTAGTTTGTATTTTTGCATACAAAATTTGCACGAATTTTAGTTTTCATACTGTTTTAGTTTGAACATGTTTAGGTACATATGCACTTACACACATATTTGCCTCGTGTCGGGCTGTCCACAATACACAAGGCAGTGGGAAAATTGAAGTTTTTACTGAAATTTCTGTATTTTAAATTTGGTAAATATAGTGCGATAATAATTGCATACTGCTTGTATGTATGTAGTTACATTATTAAATTCTCCATACTTTAGTTATAGCTTCGTTTTGATTCTCAGAAAATTTATACATTTGTAACTGGGGCAAGTGAAGAATAAAATATCTGCATTTACGTGGATTCACATAGTTTGCATGAGTTTGGTGAATAAATTTTAAAAATTGTTGTTCTTTTTCTTTCTAATTGATTATAATAAGGACGACCCATTGTACTCGCTTCAGATTGTTACCCAACGGAGTTTTCACTAGCGCATTGCATCAGTTGGGGCTTTATAGAAAATTATGGGTCTAGTCTCGTTTCATAGAAACGGGAAATAACCGCTGGAGCCATATATGCCTTTTTGACTCTACCCTCAATGTTGGCCTTTTACGCCTGCTACATAGTCGAGAGTCGAGCCCACGTAATTGAATCTATCAGAAAGCACAAGGCGAACGCCTCCAATTGAAGGAAGAGTCGCGATGGATTTCTTATGCTTCCTAGTGAATAAAGCAGGTTCCATATTACTGGAATTTACGGCGAGCTCACCATTCGCAGACCACTGATACTTCTGGTTAAATTACCTCGAGGTTTATTAAAAGAGAGTATCCTCCCTCTCTATTGAACATTCGCACAATACTAATTACAGGCCCACCAAGCGGCTGAAGGTTATCCTCAATGGCATCGTCATAAAATATATTGAGGACTATGTTCCGAATACATAGTCAATGTCTCACTTATTATCGACACGAGCCCTGATAGACTCGGCCTTAAGCAATATTAACAGTTACTGTTGAGAGTTATAATTTCGAGAGAGTAGAAAATTTTGTTTACTTCGGAACTAGCATAAACACCGATAATAATGCCAGCATCGAAATCCAATGCAGAATCACTCTTGCCAGCAAGTGCTACTTTGGACTCAGTAGGCAAATCAGGAGTAAAGTCCTCTCTCGACGTACCAAAACCACACTCTATAAGTCGCTTATCATGCGCGTGCTGGTATATGGCGCAGAAACATGGACAATGACAACATCCGATGAGACGGCTCGTGAGAAAGATTTTGCGGAAGATTTACGGGCCTTTACGCGTTGGCAACGGCAAATACCGCAGACCATGTAACGATGAGCTGTATGAGCTTTATAACGATATAGGCATAGTTAGTGCAGCGAATTAAAATACGTCGGCTTGGCCATGTCGTTCGAATGGGCACCGACGCTCCAGCTGTGGAAGTATTCAACTAGTTGTAACAGGGGAAGAGGGAGACCACCACTGCAATGGAAAGACCAATTGGAGATGGACTTGGCTTCACTTGGCATTCCCAATTGTAGTCAGTTGGGACAGAAGAGAAACGAATGGCGTGCTTTGTTGAGCTCGGCCGAAATCGCTTAGGCGGTTACAGCGCCAAATAACAAGAAGAAGACGAAGTGCTTGCCAACATCCTCCAATCATGCGTCGTAAGGATTAAGCACAGAAACGCGGCAGGAAGCGAGACACGCGTCTTGAGCGAAGATGTACCTAGTTAATTTTTCTTTATACCGACGAGATGGCCGACGCCACATGGTTCTACACGCCTCTGGAGATAGCTCCTTCAACTCTACTGTAGTCCATGAGTATTCAGTGGGCCTTTGTAGCGATTCCGTACTGCCATGAAGTAAAAATAAATGCGCTGTCAAAATGGAAAGACACCAGATTCGCTCACAGCAATATTCTTACCAGCTTACCCCGACACGTTTAGATCCCCAGATTATACGATGCCGCCGATGGAGCTCGAGAATAAGTTCGCCACTCGTATCACTTCGAGGAAGGACTGGGAGGGCGGCTCGGTCTGGGGCCTCCAAGATAACTCCACAGCCATCTACATGGATGACTCTAAACTAACTCTAAGAGTAGGGAGTGGGATAAATTCGAAGGGCCTCTCATTAGATATCTGATTTATGCTACCAGACCGCTACAGTGTCCTTCAAGCAGAACTATTAAAGAGGATGCGCTCTGGTTTGTCGAATATTCTCTTAACCTGCCTTTAGAGAGGAAACCACCCTGTCCGCCTCAACTCCTCTCATACAGCAGGCATACCATTATATACCTGCAATACAAGGCTTAGGACATACTTCGTCAAGAAGTAAAATAAAAGATGGTCAGGAGAATCCATGTCGTCCCACAGACTCGACAAATCTGGCCCAGCCTCGACAATAAAAAATCCAATGCACCCATTCGGTTAGAACGCTCTCTACTAAGGCTGGTAATAATACCAGTCGTATTATTACGGACCACTGCTTAATGGAAAGGCATGCTAGTAGAATGGGTTGGCCGACCAATGACTTCTGCCGTAGTTCCCTAGGCGGGCTCGAAATGGAGTGTGAGTTAATCACTACCTCTGTCACTGTCCTGCCCTTACGTGGACGAGAATATGCTCATTTAACTACCCAACCTTTTATCTCTCTGGCCGACCTAAGTGAAGTAGGCATTAATGAATTCGCGCACTTTCTGAACCTAACCAACTGGTTCTAGGTGAATGGATGGGTTCAAATTCGAGCTCTCGATTGGCTATATATATATACATGCTATAAATTATAGCAGTAAGTACCGCAGGTCATTTGATGCAACCCAATGTGCATCACGCGGAGGGGACCTGATGTAGGCACACCTCTCGGGCAAGTGAAAGTAACACACAAACTACATATGCTAATGTTATGCGAGTAAGAAGAACTTTTAACTCTTCAAAAAAACACTTCAAGTCGAATGAAACAGTTATTGCATAATTTGTTGCAACACATTTGTTGCACATAGGCCAACAGCAAATTGGAGTAGTGCTAATGCCTTTGTTGTTATAATTCTTATGCCGAATGCTATCGTTGTCTTCATTATGACCATCAAGCACGTCGGGCACTAGCCCACACAGCATTCACCACTATAATAACCATTCAGAATTTGCTTCTGACTCCATATAGCCGCAACGTTGACTCTAGTGCCTTAGTTTGTGTCAGCACCAGTGTCGTAATTTTCAAACAAATCGAGCAATTAAACTTTGAACAACGTTATGCGACAAGAATTTTGCAAAATGCCGGTATGCAGCCGCTTGACCCTCAAGGCACACATACAATGAGTCAAGTTACATATTGATGTTTGTATATCTAGTTCGGTATTGCATTTCGTTTGGCCGTCACCAGCCGGTGTCTGCGGAATGCAATGTCTGCTTGCCGGCTGCTGCCTGCCTATTTAAATTAACAAAGCTTCGGTTGGCGTCGAGCATTTGCTCGATTTCCTCTTTTTCGCTAGTCCAAACTGACTGGATTACCAGGGCAATTCTTTGGTGCACTCTGGTGTGGGTAGGTCATGTTCCGAATTCCTGTTTTTGTCTTACTCATAGTAAAGCATTTGGGGGTTTTCTGAGTGTTGCCCATTGTTTTTAGGGCTTGTAAGGAACGAGAATTGTTCTTGGTGGCGGAAATTGTGGTTTTTAGGTTCCATTTTTGCCAAGATACAGCTGCTTTAAACTCTAAAATATACATAGATAAGTGTGTGTGCGTAGACGGCGGACTATTTGTGTGCCATTCTCTGTTAGCTGCTCTGTAACCTCATTGTGATTTCACGTCTACATCCATTCAATTAGTTTTGCTAATCTGGTCGACAGCCGCATGGAATTCCTTTATTCGTTAACGAGTAGCCTTAATGGCAATGAGTGGGTTCAGTATCAGCCACTGCGATTAATTCTAAGTCACCAGTGAAGCTGTGAACACAATTCTATGCGCTGATTTGCTTACGTTTAACAATCCAGCTCGTCGTCGGTAGAATGTTTTGCCATTGAATTGCTCTTTGTTTGAGTTTTCCTCCGCTGCCGCTAGAGATTTATTTATGTACATATGTATATGTATGTATATTCGTATAAATGTACATTTGTATTGAATAGATTTATGCTCCACGATAAGATTTCATTTTAGGCAGGTCGCTTTAATGAAGCCATTTCCATGCTAATGTTCTTTGCTGTCGATTCAGCGAATTATGAGCAGCAGTAATGTGGCTACAAAAAAAATCAGCTGAATTTCGGCAGAACTTCCTTCCCGTATTTTTTTTCGTATAATTTTTACATAATTCGTGGGATTTAATGTGTATTTGAATGGTATAGGAAACAAGAGCCCAAAAAATCCGTAAAAGTGATTATTTATTAAATTTTCTGCTGCTCAACGCAATTAGAGCGTAGCAGCAGTATTTGCATTTCAATTGTCGCTATTATGCGAGACTTCTGCCATTTCCGTATTCTACGGATTCTGTCAATTGAAATTTCTATTGTAACTGAAGTGGTGTATATTTAGTCATTAAGTCCATTGTAAATATGTTACTGCTACACCCCACATCCACATATATATAAACGATGTATGTATATGTATGTATGCATGTAATTCCAGGGTTAAATTATGTTGTTCTTCAAGCAATTAATCATTTAGTTCAATTTAGTTTCTAAGAATAATTTAAAGCAGGAGATTTTAATTGAGTAAAGTTAGTTCATACTTTTCCTATAGAATTTGTATAGCAATAATTACACTGTAAGAAAAATTTCAAGTTTTGAAATGACATAAAAAATGCCAAACACCGTAAACTTAATTTTAGGTCGTAGAGTACGGCCCTGTTTTTCTAGATCAGGTCATTTTAAGTTTGCATGAAATAAATGAAAACATTGCAAGGAAAAAAATGTAAAATACATACAAGATTTTTTTTTTGTTATTGTGGCTTATTAACATTTAAATAGCGCAAAATTAGCTGCACTTGATAGGAGTAGGTTGAGTAAGGAAATAAATTAGCAGCAAGAGTTTACGGGGTGTGCATGGCCCAGTGGTTAGCGATTCTGACTTTGCACATCGATGATGCGGGTTGGATCCCTGCTGAAGTCTAGAGATTGAAGTCTTCTGAGGAGATGTAGGGTGATCATCGAAATAGCAACTATAACTTCTACCGCTTAGACTTTGTTGCTTTTTCAATTTTTCCTAACAAAAATAATCCTCATACAAAGCTCAATAACAATAACGTTGCCAAGGGACCGTAAAAGTTACAACTTTTAATAAAAAAATCACTCTTTTAGAACTATTTTTTGACTTTTATTTAATTACTCCCTAAATAACATTTTTCTCTGATTTTTATGTTTTAAATCCAAGAAGAGAATTATTTTAGATTTTTATCAAAAAAATCTGCAAATAACAGTTATTTTTGATTTTTAAGGTATCTTTCTTAGATAAAAGTTTCTGAAGACTTTTATTTATAAAAGTCCTCAATATAAATCAGTCACTGACTTTTATTTTTAAAATCAGACTTAATTAAATTCATTTGTTTAAGTCGTAGTAAATTTTGGTTCCCCAATACCTTCTTAACTGCGAAAACTTATAATGACTTTTATGCGCATGATTTAAAAAACTAACATCGGTGATTGATAACTGTTATCTAAGACATATAATATAAAAATCAAAAATAACTGTTATCTACAGATTATTTATATAAAAATCAAAAATAATTGTTATTTTTTTTTAGTTTTGCATAAATGTTACAAATAAAAATTTATTTTCAAATTTGATTCTCCTGGCCATACATTCAAAATCAAATAAATTTAAATGTTTATATAACTACCTAAAAAAATTTAAAGTATATGTAGAGCTAAAAGACTTCACAACAGCTTCTACCACATTACCAGTCAATTTTTGAATTAATCTAAGACAAATAATTCCATAAGGTTATTTTAATGAATATTGCAATCATTGTCACAATTTCATATCAATACCGGTTTAATTTACAGGATATCTGTGAACTAAAATTTCATATCCACTGCCGGTTATACGTTAAGTGGATTTTGAGCTTTCACTTATGCACGTTTGAATTTGTGTCAGCTACAAGTGATTTAAAGGACTTTCATTTAATCGCATTAATGCCACAAGGCAGACGGGAGGTCAAATGTAAGTTCATTGTTGGAACTGCTGACAATTAGCGAGCAAGAAGTGAACAATATTGAGTAGAAAGCAATATTGAGAAATAAGCATGCAGTCTATATAAATACATATCTACACTGTATAACAAAAATTACAAAAATAAAAAAAAATTCTGATACAAGTATAATGACACTCAACGTTGATAAAAGCACATCTCGATGGTTGGTGTAAATTTGTTTTGGTTTTTAAAGTTGATGTTGATGGCATTTACCATACGTTTCATTATTGCATACGTATCCGTATGTACGTATGGAGGAGACTTTTGCAAACACTGATGCGCATAAGTGCAATACTTACATATACATTATAGTATCTACATGCATACATGCACATCCAAATAGGCACTTTCATACATATTTACGTTTGCCCATTCAAGCACCACGCCACTCTGGCTGTAATATTACCGCAGCACTTGGCGGTTGTGTGTGGAAACCGCGAAAACATTATCCATTAAAACATTAAAGACACATAAAAATGGGCAAACACTGACATACGTATTATGTAAAGAGTGAAACGCACACACGCATTACTAGGTAACAGTGCTAGCAAACAATCAGGCGCCATAAATTCACCTGTGCACTTCACTTTCCCATCTAGGTATGTACTTATGTATATACGTGTTTGTGGCATCTGCCATCACTGCGCCTAGAAGTCCATGTGATAACATATAATGCCATATAAAATATTTTATGTTTAAGTATATGCATTTGAGCGTATATGAACTTAAGGATTTTTATGTATTTACATTAGAGTGGGTCGAAATTTTTTGAGGTAAAGATTATGAATAAGATTAAGATTAAGACTAAGATTTAAATTAAGATCATAATTAAGATTAGGATTTAGACTAAGATACAAATTTGGATTAAAAATTAAGATTAAGATTAACGCTGGTCCATTTTCACTATATTGGGCCTCAAACAATGAGAGAAATTCCGAAGTTATATTTCAAAATTCTTTGCAGGTCGTAATTTTAATCCGCATATATACACTAAAAAACCGGCAATGAAGAGGCAACATTTTTTGTTGAAACGAATTAGTTGCCATTACTTGAGAAGTTTAGTGCTTGTTTTTTGAATTTGTATTATTGATATTGGAGTTCTTAGTGCAAAGTGCAGAGAAAAAAGAAATTTTAAAGAAAATCATTTCTCTCGTTCTTGTTAAAGAATTTTGCACAGTAAAAAGTAGTCGGAAACGATGACAAAGCTCCTTCTAAACGAAAAAAATTGCTAAAGCAAGATTTGAAATGTTGTCAAAAAGTGTTCACCAATAAAGTTTTTTTTTTTAATTTTGAGAAAATCGCGTTGATTTTTAATATTTTTTTATCTTACCGTACTGTGATCCAACAAAACAAGGTTTTTACACCTTAGGCATCCGACGCCTGAAAAAAGTGTCAGCTTACCCTAACGTAAATACATAAATACATACTATATAAAATGTATATTATACACACATAAGTAGATATGTATTTACATTTGCTTTAAATTGCCTTTGCCTACATATGTTTGCGTGGAATTTTCATAAATTGGCAATTTTTTCGCCAACAAAATGTGACACTTTCAGCTTAACTTTTGGAAGCGATTGTACATCGTTCATGAATACATACATACATATGTATTTCAATGACCCTGTGCGAAATACAAACCGTTTTTCAAGATTAGGTCATTATCCAAAGATATTTTCATTTTACGTTTGCATTGCGAATGGAAAAAGTTCCAACTTTAAAATGGAAAATGTACATTATGGCGTATGCGTAACATTGGACCTCATGCAAAAAATGTGAATTTAAGCTCACACTACTCTGATGTACTGAAAACGAGTGTTATTTCCTCTTTCTATTTCATACAAAAATTATTGCACATTTTTATTTGACCATTCACAAAATTTTTTTTTATCCATCGATTTCATCGTTAGTAGCTTGATTTTTTCGCAAAAGAACAGGCTTTAACACAAACAAAAAAACCAAAAAAGATTTGGCATTCTCTTAAAGTGTGAATTTTTTATTTAATTATAATTTTACCTAAAATAGGAGATAAATTTGTAATAATGGCATAAATTTGATTTAAGTTTGAATAACCATTAAACCAGTAGGTTTATTAAAAAGTGATAAAAGACGTTTTTTGTATAGCATCTAATTTCGAGTTTTTAGTTCGATAATTAATAGCCGAGAAAACAAATTATAAAAGTTGAAAACTATTTTTTTTTATATATGTACATAATTTGTATGGGAAATAGAAATCCGCGATTGTATTAAGCGTTGCGCTTTTAACAGGAATCTTTTGTCATCCGCCCGGAGGTATTAAAGCGGGGCTGGTAAAAAAAGTAAGTCGATATTTTTTTGAATCAGTCTAATGTTTATGTACATTTTGCTTGCGGGGCTACTTAGCTAGTAAAAAGGTATGCCTATCAGCCACAAATTGGCTGCATGCAACAAATTTCTGTCATCGGCAACAGCTTCAAGCCTCATTTAAACAATTTAGCGAGCTACTTGCAACTTGTTTTATATTGTGCATATACATATGTGCAATAGGGTGGTCCTTAATTGTAGGTAACAAATTTTTACATTGGATCTCCTAAGCCTCAACCCCTACATCGAGGCTACTAAAGCCGAAGATATAAAATAAGAATATAAAATAAGATAATAAATAATATAAAATAAGAACTAAAAAAATTAAATAATTCTTTTTTTTTTCATCTAATACCCAAAATCGATACTACCATAGTCGATGATATCACATATAAATTTTTGTCCGGATTGAAGTCGGTTAAGGTGTCAGGGGGTCAAAGTTCAGATTACCCTATGAAGACGTCTTAACCGACTCCAATCGGAACTAAAATGTATATATGATAACCTCGACTTTAGTGGTATCGATTTTGGGCATGAAATGAAAAAAAAAAAAATTTTGAATTATTGAGTCCTTAGAGGCATCTGGTCTTTGACCCCTTTGCGACACGCCTTAAACGACTGCAATCAGGACCAAAATTTATATGTAATATCTTCGACTATGGTAGTACCGATTTTGGGTATTAGACGAAAAAAAAAAATTTTAATTTTTTGACTCTATACTTTGCCCCCTGTGCGACACGCCTTAACCTTCTCCAATCGGTACCAAAATTTATATGTGATATCTGTGACAGTGGTAATACCGATTGAGGGGTGAGACCTAAAAAAGCCTTCATTTGATTTTTAAGGATCACCCTAATATACATACATGAATATGAAATTGCTTTAATATGTATATTTGAATGTGACTTGTTCGTGCATGACTTCCGCTAGCTTCACTCGATTATTTAAAACATTTAAAAATCTCGTTAAAGCCATTTACGGTTTGAAATCGTAGTAAAACTGTTTTACTTATTTAATAATATTAGCCCGTACACTACAAGCGCTAAATACCCTCAGTTTCTGGAAATATAAAGTGAGGTCACATTGAAATCTCTGTTGATGTGGCAATATAGAGAAGGCAGACAATCTCGTAAAAACAATTACTACCTTTCACTTCCACTCCTCGAAATCACCACAGCAGCTAAGGTAGGAATCACTCGGGAAAAGCTCCATAGAGCGGTTGTTACAATAACTCTTTACTCTGTTTTAACCCCAAGAGTACAGACATGCGTTTTTCACCGTAAGTGGGTCACGCAAGCCTAGTGGTTTCACAGAAGACGGGGTTTCCCAAGCGCTCACATGCTGTCTGTATGGTTCTATTCCTAGCATGTAGTTTAAATGTGGCTAGCGGTATGCCTATCATGTCCTTCTATGGAAGGATGAGGGCAGTAGTACCATTCCTCGCCAATTTGGCAGCCATGCAGTTACCCTCAATACCTCGGTGTCCAGGCACCCACATGAGTTGCATTTTATGTATGTGTTCGGGTCGTCTCGTTTAGAGGCCTGCGGCATTCACCTAGGTCCTAGGGACAATTTTGTTGTCTACGCAAGGGTTTAGACCATTTACGGCTGCTTGACAGTCAGAGAAGATCAAGACTTGTCTTTTTGCCTTGGGTCTTTTGACTAGGTGCCGATTAGCCTCCTGGATGGCTAGAAACTAAGCCTGGTGTACACTGCAGTTGTCAGAAAAAAATGGGAAAAATACTCTTACTCCGATTTTTTCATTGAGATTGGAGCCATCAATATAAATGTTAAAACGTTGCTATGTGTATAGGGTCTGGTTTGGTAATTTAATAGATTACTTATCAGTACTTATAAGTAATGATATGGGCGCCACAGTCCCTAGTCGAGTGGTCGGACGTAGCTAGAGTCCAAGAGCCTGTATTTCTGAGTCTTAAAGCTGCAATAGTGGTTATGTCTCGTACAATCAGTCATCAAGACCGTGTAACTAGTGAGTCAAGTTTGTGAAAATTTCAAACATATTAAAATGGAAATTTTGTTACGTTGTTACCACTTTTTATTCGGTTTCAAAAAAGGAGTAGGTTATCACGGAATATTTTTGTTTATGTATGATACCGGTTAACTTTGAACCATGTAAGCCGTTTGCGATAATTATTTTATTATCGGAATGTTGGTATTTCAAGTATGGTCCCATATTAACTTGGCTTAGTTCCGATCATTGCTTCATGAAGAAATTAACGGTAATGCTAAATTTGTATGTAAAGATTGAGGTCGATTATGTTTTTGTTTAAACATTTTCAATTTACTTTTACTAGCTTCAACAAACAAACCTTTCTGTCTTATAAAAATGGAATTTGCTTTGTTATTCTCTTTATTATATTTAATTTCTCATTTTCTTGTTCCTAATTATTTTTCCACAACACAGTTTTATTAGCTAATTGAACGCGGTTAAATCCCTATTATAACCAATTGCGCCATGCTGTGATTAACTACAAATACAAGTAGTATTTAATAAAACGTGAAAACTTTATATACATATTTCATTATTTTCTTAATTGCCTTGAGGTGGAATTAGCGCATGCACGCTATGCCCAAGAGAAACTTTAGTCACATGTGGAGAGAGGCAACTAATTCAACTCTATTTAATTATCTGGTATGTGAAAATGTTAATCGAAAAATAATTAAATTTATGTTGTGAAAATTACTCAATATCCAATAGTGACTTGTGTGTATGAACGAGTATCTACGGCCCGTATAGCCAAGTGGAGCAATAATAAATTGTTAGACGTCAAGAAGAGGGCACTCAATACACAGCAAGCCAAATGATAAACTATTAGCTGACAAATTATATGCCTTTACGCACATATGCACATATGCAAGTATGTGCTGTGTACATCCTATAATGCATTACCATTTGTTCGTACTCAAGGAGTAAGGCCTATAAATATATATATGTACATATCTACGAGTATATGCGGACTACTACAAATGCTCCAATATTTGCTTGTGTGCCAATCTAAGTGCTCATATCCAATAGTTTACCGAACTAACTTCATTTATTGTTACTTAATTGAATATTGTACAGGCACTAGCTTAGTTAGTTCACCCATATGACTACATAAATATGTGTGTATATCTCTTATGCTACATGCAATAATGAAACAGTAACGCTACAATAAGTTGATATTAAAATAATTTAGTACTTGCGACCTTAATGAACTCAAACGCGTTGTGCAAATATGTATAAGGAGGCCCTCAAAAGCTTGTATGTAGGTAAACATATGTATGTACATAGGTGCACTATACCAGTTGGCAAGTAGGTTAATACGTTTCGCGTTTTAGCAATAAGTTCTTTGAAAATTTAAGTAAACTTAAAAAAATATATATAGTAAATTTTTCAAACAAAAAAAATTATTAAATAAAGGAAAATTAAATAAAAAGTCAAATGAAAATAAAGCAAAAATAAATAAAAAATATTTTTTAACATTTTATGCAGTTAAACAAATATACATATGTATATATATTTTCTCTTTTAAATAAAATTTAAACGCAAACTAAATTATAAAAACAAACCAACAACCACATGATCAAGTCTAAATAGCAACAAAATCGCTGCCCTGGTTTGTAGTTGAGTTGACCAAATGAAAAAGTGGAAAAAGCAACAACAGTCTACAAAGCGAACTTAGCTCAACGGGTAAGACCACTTTGAACGCGCAGCTATAAGTATCGGGCAACCTTAATGGATAGTAATCGTATTTACAAAGAAAAAATATGTGTGCACATACACATATACATATACGGGCAAATCTAAAAAACTGGTAACATTTGGGTTATTTAGCTTTATTTTCATTGCTGTAAACTATATGTATATATATATGTCGGCCGCTGTAGTGTAGTGGTAAACAGTGCGCGCTTTCACACATCAGCACCTGGGATCAAGCCCTGGTCAAAGCAACATCCCAAAAAATATAGAAAAAGGTTTTTTCTTAACAGCGGTCGTCCCTCGGCAGGCAATGGCAAACCTCCGAGTGTATTTCTGCCATGAAAAACAGCTTCTCATAAAAATACAATCGCCGTTCGGAGTCGGCGTAAAACTGTAGGTCCCTCTGCTTTGTGTGACAACATCAAGGCGCACGCCACAAGTCGGAGGAGAAGCTCGGCCAAACACTAACATATGTGTAAGCGCCAATCTATTATTATTATTATTATTATAAACTGTATCTAGCCAGTTGCTATTCGATATAATTCATAGACGTCCCAATTAAGTGAGTTCAACTTTCAAAATCTTTGCTCAAATTTACAATTTGCACAGCGCAATTTGAACCGAACTTAATCTTTTGTTTTCTATTTTAGCGATCTAAATGTTTATTCCTCGTCTAACTTTCGAAGCACTTGATGAAGGTGAATTACACGTATATTTATCGATTTATGAAGAGGCTACGAATAGAATCATATATAAAGCATAGGTGTGCCCACAAATTAAAAATTAAACTTTTTTTTTTAAGTGTACCTATTTTTTAGATTTGCCCATATGTTTAAATGGTCTCATGAAGTTGTACCTCGGCTAACTACATTTTAACTAGTTTTATGAACTAAACGTGGGGTGCTTAAGTAATTTAATATGAAAATCTTTGTATCTACAACTGTGCGTATATGTGTGTTTAGGCTCTGTATTTATGACATACATATAAACATATAAGCATGCGTTACAAGCTGACTTGTAAACAGCGAAAATTAGCTGATGCAGGCATGTTAATTGAGGTCAATTACAAGCTTTTGAGCTACATATAAAGTTAATTAATGGCCTCGATAATGAGCAAATAGATAGTCTTACAGTAAGAAAATTAGTGAAGATATGGAAATACACAGTAGATAAACGAGTGTGATAGCAACAAGGGACAAGCCAAAGGGGAAGATTTGAACAATTTGAACAATAGCTATATTTTATTAGATAAATGTATGTACATATCTTGATTTCCAGTTAAGAGACATGAATGTACCGAAATCGAAAGTAACTTGTCATTTAAAAATTAACGCCGTGCGGGAAAAACAAACAAATTTCGAAACACACGAAGTAATCAATATACTCACGAAATTGTGGGTAAAGTAAGTTTTTATTTTTTCTCTCCGACGTCAGGATGGTTTTTAAACGAACTTTGTGGTTTCAAAGATATGATTAATTCCAAAAATTATTTAAAAAACTCAGTGCAATACAGAATAGAAAATTGAAGAGAAAATTCGGCAGAATTAAAAAAAATCAAATTTTTTCATTGACGAGGACGAATAGGTATTGAAAATGCCCTTTTGATTAATTTAATTTTTTTAAACTAATAAAGTTAAATTTCGAGGATGTGATCGACTATATATTCGTCCCTGACATATAATTTTATTAAAAATAATTATCGCAAAATTTCAAGGAAATTGAAGCATGCAATTTTAAAAGGACATTTTCAATACCTAGTCGGCCTTGCACACCAAAAAATGTAACCGGCTTGGTTTCTACAGAATTGTTTCATTTCTTGTAAATATTTCTGAATAAATCCAATTTTTTAAATTTCAAAAAAATCCTGAGAGAGAAAAACTAGAAATACAGTTCTTTTATACTTAGCCCACAGTTTTGCAAACATATTGATTTCTTTTGTGTGTAAAATTTACTGTCGCACAGTTTAATCCTTTTTTAACTTTATTAGGCATATTTTAATTTAATAATATTTTTTTTAAATCTATTTTGTACATAATATTTGTCATTTAACGAAAATATGCAAGCATTTTAAAATCATGTATACACACATATGTATATACATATATACATTAAGGTGCATCACTCTCCATAAAAAAAATATATTTTAAGATTTTTGCCAAAATATTTCGGAAACATTTATTTTTAAAAATTAGAAAACATTTTCAAAAATGCACTATAAGCTCGCTATTTTTTAACTAGGGGCGACTACGCCTCGCATGGTGTTGTCGCAAAAAAGTCAGTTTATTAAAAATCTGCGCGAGTTTTTAGCCGGTTGAAACTTGCGCTTCATGAGACTAAAATTGTGTGTGATATAAAACTGCATCCACAAAAATGTTGTAAAGATTCAGCTTACAAGCTCGAAATTTTGATAAATCTACCTAAATTTTGTATGAGGTTAGAAACTCTGATTTATATAGTTTTGGGTAAAGCTTGGAAAATATTATTCAAGAAAAATACCAGAAAAAAATTAACTTGAAAAATGTTGTGAATATTCAAAAAGAAAAAAATCAGCACGTCAACACTTCAGTAAGTCACTGTATGTACATACGAAATTGATTTCTATTTTTCTTTTTGAGCACAAATTTTTTTGTTGAAAGTGAAAATTGTGAAGTAGTTTTTATGCATATATATTTCGATTGCGCCCTGTATGGCTTTGAAATTAATTAAAAGTTAGCCGTAATGAATTAATCAAAAGTTTAAAATTGAATTAAAAGGTCTGCATAAAAATGTTGTACAATTTTACAAACGGAACCAAAATAATTATAACTATCTTTTGAGGTATTATCAAATCGGTCTAGCTCGATTAGATCTTAATATTTTTGCGAAATATTTTTTCAAAAGTTTTAAAACATAATAAATTTTATAATTCCGGTGGAAAAATTGCAAAATTTTTTTGGTGTTGCACCCTAATGTACATATGTATGTACATATGTGCACCAAACCTCTGACCACAATGTCATGCAGACGTTTGCCATACGCTGCCCATGAAAAGCTCATCGTTTGCCATGACAATTAATAATATCACCTGCTTTCCTCTGTTAAATGCATTCCTTTCTTTTGTTCACTCTTTCGCTCTAAATAATTGCCGCCAAATGAACGTATGTATGCGTGTATGTATGTTTGCATGTAACCGAAACAAAGCCGCAAAATAATTTGCATTGCCACGTCCAATCAATTTTCACAATTATTAACACGACAAGCGCAGCGAATGTATAAATTAATTTAATAGCAAATATAATAACTAAATTGGGCAAGCAGGAAATGTAATAATTTTCATACATGTATGTAGGTATGTATGAATGCACCCATGCACTGAAACACATATGCATGTCTACTTTCATAGATATCTACATTTGTATGCGAGCATATGTATATGAAGCATATCGTTATACATAAATAATTACATCCACGCATTAATGCGGAAAACGAGTTCTCTGCCATAGTTCAGTAAAATTCAATAAAGTGACATTTATTGCAAGTTAAGCATGATTTCAATACATGATCATTGTTTTCATTATTTTTGCATAAATCATTTATGCTGTATATAACAGGTAATATGGTAAAATTTTTGGAAAATATTGAAAATAAACATGAAAATATGCATTTTGTTAGAATTTCTAATTGCAGTAATAATTTAAATGTATTGCGACATACTAATACACACTTACTAGTAAAAGCGACCGAAATTCGGGCGAATGCAGTACTTAAATATTTACTGATACATATTAAGTATTTAAATGTAGGTAAAAAATAAGAGCGCTCTACCTCTCCAAATGACGTGGGTTCGAGCTCTGATCAAAGCAATATCGCACAAAAATGTAGAAAAAATGTGTGTTTCTCAACAGAGGTCGCCCCTCGGCAGGCAATGGCAAACCTCCGAGTATATTTCTGCCATGATAAAACTTCACATCAAATCCATTTACCGTGGGGAGGCGGCTTTAAACTGAATGCCCCTCCACTAGTGCCAAACAATATCAAGTCGCACACCACAAATTGGTGGAGAAGCTCGGCCAAATACTTAGCGAAAGTGTAAGAGTCAAACTATTATTATTTTTATTAAAAATAAAGCGTGATTTTCATGAATATATTTACTGAAGTATTAAGCTCATAATTTATTTAAAAAATTTCGTGAAAAAGAACATGTTATACATATTGTATTAGTAAAGCCCTCAGAACACTATTTAATTTCTAACGTATAGAAGGATCTTACTTTACCCATAACTGCGAACAGTTGGCCATTAGTAAAAGAGTAATCTTTAAGATATAGTCCAACCTCCCGCATGGTGAAAGGCGTTTCATATTTTCAAACTAAAGCTTTCCAAACCCTTTCCGAACAAAAAAAAATCAACCGCTGAATCTAAAATTTAATTAAATAAACGAGGTAAAGAAGAAAGATTTAATTTTCTCAAAACAACTGTCCTATTAACATCATAAGCTCCTACTTGCAAAAAAAGCACTTAAAGCACAAAAAAGTTTGTTTATTGTACGCTGAATTATATGTACGTAGAATCTAGATACGTTGAGAATACCTTAAGAGAATATTTAAATGCTTATATTTTTTCACGTAATTCGCCAATTTAAAATCTGATAACTCTTGACTAACCTCTGCAGCTTGCACTTTATTTTAATACATAAATCAATTTTTTAGCTGCTTTAGATCGCTCTAACTGAAAATAAGAGGGACAACTGAACCGCATGACCAATGTGTTGAAAAATGGCCAGTTATGGAGACACCGCATCAATAGTCTAAAAATTCACCACTTTTTGTACTCACTGTTTCCTTAGAAGATGAACTGACGAACCGTCCGGGCCGATCGTCTTTTGGAATCAGTATGAAACCTTGGGTAAAAGGGAGATTTATATCGCAAAGGCCCATGAAATTGCTTGCTTTCGAATACTCCGAAATCTGAATGATCGAATGTTACCATTGTACACGCTTCTGCGCCATATAGCGAGATGGGCGTGGCGAATTACTTACAAAAAGAGTATGATTTGTGTACAGAAAGCGGAGTCGAGCCGAGCGAAACCGTTCCGAGCGGAGTGAAGCTTTTAAGTCGCTATTGATTTGCTTTTCCTAAAGCGTTTTAGGGTACGTTCACACAGAAAGCGGGCCGAGCGCGAAGCCGTTCCAACCTTTCAAATTCATTTAGCTATATAAAAGTATTCATACAACAACGTTTTCCAGAATCGTTTTGAAGCTGAAAGTAAAGCATTTTTTGATTTTCAATTTTCTTTTTGATTTTTTAGGTTCATGACTTTGATGCGAACATCGTACAGTTTCCTAAGTAAAAACACTACCAGCTGATCCCCAAAAAATGCCTACAGCTGAGATCACCAGTTTTTTGGCATCTGCTCTTATCTTTTACAGTTTCTTCGATGTCTGCTACAATTTCTTCCATTTCTATTACAAGTTATTCAAAATATGTACACTAACAAACTGAACCAAAAACACCAATACAAAAACCAAAAACACACCTAGAGCCTGCCAGAACGGTAAGAAGAAGAGTTACGTTACTTACAGAAATGAACGTTGTATGCGAACAAAAAAAAAAACAAAATTATTTAATGAAAATATAAACATACATATTTACTTAACTATGTTCTTCGAGAAAGCAATTGAAAAAAATTTCACAAATATTTTAGCCGTTTATCATTAACGGTAAGTTTTGTGATATCTTTACGGCCGATTCCATGCCAAAATCTCAACTCCGCTTCGTACAGTATGAACACCAGCAGCTTCACTTTGCTCCGCCTTGCTTCGCTTCTCATGGCACGGCTTTCTATGTGAACGCGCCCTAAGAGGGCGATCCGCGGTTGCGGGCTGTATGGCAGACGACTGAATGAAACAAATTTTAATTCCAGCTTAAAGGCATATGTACGTTGATCTGACCATATTCTGCATACAATTAATACATCACCTAATAAGCTTCTCATTACCTTACTGGAATGGCTCAGTTCGCAGGCCGTAAACAGAATAAGCATTGCGGTTTTGCATGGAAATTGTTTTTCGTATCTCGTAATGGTCGGGTGGTCCGCCATCCTCGGCTGGGCGTTCAGGAGAAACTCTTAATCTGGCTTTAACGCTCTTGCCGAAATCCAACTACTTGCAGGTGTCGATGGGCGAAAATTTTTTTGCTGCGCCGAGGCGTGAATAGTGGATCGGATGGCACTAGCGTCTAAAATACTGAAATCGGCTCTTCCTTATATAATAACGATATCGATTTGGGTTCTAGTTTTGCTGGAATCAAGTGCAACAGACTTTTATATTTCGTGCCCTGGGGAAGTGGATCAGCTTTAGTTGTTATCGGACGTTAGTCGTGAAGGCTGAAGTTAACGGTACTACCAACTATGTATGTACTCTGATACCTTTCCGCACACAAAGTTAAAAAAATGCGCCTCCCGTGAAGCTTTTCCACTGGCTTAGGTTACTCAGATGTTGAGGTCGGGTTTTAAAAAATAAAATCCTTTTTGTGAACAGGGATGAAAGTAACATCCGATGAGGCGGCTCTCAAAGTATTCGGGAGAAGGATTTTGTGGAAGTTATACGGGCCCTTACGCGTTGGGAACGGCGGGTACCGCAGCCTATTGAACGATGAGCCGCATGAGCTCTACAACAGCTCCGCTGGCTTAGCCATGTCGTTCGGATGGACAGCGACGCTCCAGCTCTGAAAGTATTCAACTCGGAACCCGCTGGTGGTAGCAGAGGGCAGAGGAAGGCCCCCACTGCGATGAAAGGGCCAAATGGAGAAGGCTTCGCTTGGCATTTATAATTGGCTTCAGTTGGTATAGAAGAGAAACGACTGGCGTTATTTGTTGTCGGCCAAACTAAGAAGAAGGAGAAGATGAATGTCTTTGGTAAGAAAAATAGTATGATTTTTATTATCCGTCGGTTTAATAGCTTTAAGGATATCGCTGTGGAGTGTTTCTCCGTTACTCTTTGTCAAATTTGGTTCAGAGGCAAACCGGCTTCGGCGTTGCGCCATCTTCAGAGCAATTTTTTGCTCTCACTGCTACCCGAAAATGAGAATTGTGGAGTGATAGTTGGTTTCCACTTTTCTCAAGCTTTGAAAACTATATAAATAAAAACATCCATAGTAGAAAATAATTTGAGTTTCGGGGTTTTCTGCGATTTCCTTCGTCTACTTTATATCTTTTACAACACATTTTAGGTAGTGAATCCTTTCAAACATCACAGAATATTTCAAAGGCTACCAATTAAACAATTAGGATACAAGGAAAAATGCAACAATAGGAATAGTTAGGTGAAAAGTAATTAGTCTTACTTAAAATAGTCAAGGCAGAATTTTCATCAGCCGCATTCATTAATATGTGTTCTTCTTCTTAGCGCTTTCTTAGTAAGCTCCTTTAAGTATTACCTGACAGCAGCGGTTGTATTTGCTACTTTTGACATATTAGTGGTATTCACCAAAGTGAGCAAGTGGCCTGGTAATCTGGCAAAAGAGTTGGCAGATGTTGTCAACTGTCGTTGCTTGAGCTCATCTAGTGAATACCACTATTCTCTTCAAAACGCCAGTAGTTTGTAGGAATTATTCAACGTTTACTTTATCTTAAGTTGCCTTCCATCTTCATTTCGTGCTAATATATTTATGCCACTCGTGTTGCCAGTAATGGCTGGTAAATGAGCCAGCAAAACGTTTAAGGGCTTCTTTGAATTATTGTCTTCATTAAAACGCCATAGGCGCAAAGTAACTTTAGTAGTAAGCTGGCGATTCTGTATGTATTCCAATAATCTTTTAGCTGCTTTTCAAACTTTTGTGGTATTTAACTATTTGCTCGTTATTAAAGAGCAATGAATGATAACAAGTGGCATACATATCATCAGAAGCTGTCTTATTAACAGCATCAGGGCCGCATGCCTGTGTGTTTCTAATTAGTTGGCTTGCATTTGTTGGTCATTAATCGCTGTCTGTTGTTAATTTCAACAATTTTCGCCTGATTGGAGTGCGCCTGCTGTTCAAAAATCACAAACTAACAAATTATATTTGTTCGTTTTAATAAAGATTTGGCGAAACCACATCTGTTCAAGAATCACAGCATCTTATTTCAAAGGATATATATAACTTAGGCAGTATTCACTCATACACACACACACATTTTAGCGATAATTGAATTTTTAAACCTTTTGTGATTTCGTTTTATGGATAATTAAAATTTATCAAAGTTTGGCAGAAACATGAAAAGTGCAAAATTAGTTTTGATTTAGGGGGTGTATCTTGATGTTGCCGCACAATTGCAATGAGATAACCTTTCCACCCCGCTTCTAAAGAGTACACATTTTTTATGAGCAGCTTTTGCATAACAAAAGGTTTACGACTTATTGCCTGCCTAACGGCGACAGATTTAGAAAAAAACTTCTGCTGAATGTTAGGCTAGGTTAGATGTTTATCCAGATCCTGACGTGGACATAATTTGGCCTAAAGTTGACGTTCCCATACCGTTTTGGCTCGATGGTGATCGTACCTGAGTCCCGTAAACGTTGGAAAGTGGCTGAAAAATAGTTCGACTGAAGTAGTTTGTTTGTTGAATTATACTTAGGGCAGGCATCGAACCTGGGACCTACCGAGTGATGATACATACCCATAATCACTTGGCTACTGAGATGAGTAGTTTTTATTTCCCTGATCACCATCTCCGTCCGGAAAGTAATAATGAAACGAACTTGAAATATAATTTTGATAGAAATAGCAATCCATTATTATTTCAACTGGTACCTTGAAGCTCAAATCCTCCACCCAAGAAGACGTGTATGGCCTGTCTACTCGCGTGTTAAAAAAACTGTGCTGCTCTGGTGCTTTCGTTGAAAACCATTTTTAATAAAGCGCTACTTTTATGAGCTACTTTTTGATGTCTGGAAATTTCTATCTTAACAAAATGGTATAGTTAATTATAGACTCATCTTGAAACTTAGCAATGTGTCTTTGATCATGTCATCAAAGATAAGATATATTTTTATGGTAAGGAGGAGGAGAGAATTGTACTGCACTTCACCTTTTAAGTGAAAGGAAGTGTCTTCTGGCGAAACTCAATTCTGAGGTGCTCATTTTGACTACCAGGCCAAAAAGGACGTCTAAAAAATTCAGAAAGGGCAGTGAAATTTCTAATCATGCTTTTCTAAATATTTAGGCTTATCTGTGGTGTTTAAACCCTTAAACCTATAAATATAAAAGAAATATGCAACATATGAGTTACTTGGAAAAAAGGGACTCTATATTGTCGTTAACCGGCAAATAGATGGAATCACACTAAATGCATTCCATAGAACATTCCTTCGCCTAAAAATGCTTCATTAATTGATTGTAGCCACAGTTTATTATTCAAACTATATATGGATATTTAAAGAGTTCATGGTTCCTAAACACGCAATCATATTTTTTTTAGCCCATTGAGCTCCTCACAAATGCAGTTCAGTATCATTTACTCAAAATGCACTTTAACAATTATAAATTACACTTCAAAATCAGTGCGAAGAAATTCATCACAAAAATACATTTACAATTATAAACCCATTTGTGTGGAGCTATGGCTGTGTTGCTGTTAAATTGTGAGTACTGAGCAATTCATCTTGTACATTTTGCCTCTGCACTTCCTTCCAAAGCTTATTAGGGGTATTCTCTGAGTCTTGCAAAGCCCTTGCATGGTGCACAGATTGCACCGATTGCACGTTAAAAACCGGTTTTCGTATGGGACAGCTTTGCAAACCGTGCAATCCGTGCACCGTGCAAGGGCTCTGCAAGACTCAGAGAATACCCCTATTGCTTTTGTTGTAAATATACAAATACTTTTGAGCGTTTATTGCTGGTTGCAAAATTGCACGACTAGCGTAAAAGGATGAAAGAAAGAAACTTAAACTAGCACCAGTCTAAGCATTACTTACGACGAGCACTTGCCCGAAAAGTAGCAGACATGATTGGCAAGCGTAGGAATAAGCAACAGCTAAACCAACAAAAAAAAAATGCACTGGTTGGCTATAAATAAAAAGCATAGAGAGCATTTTAATGGATTCAACTAATATGTGACGGCATCTTTCGTAACACCAAAAACAATTCACTTACTGCTCTCACATTCAACAGCTGAAGTAAAGTGGTCAAAATGGCGCTTTTATGTTTGAGAGCCTGCACAATAGAGCAGGGGAACTGGGGGACATGGACTGGTCAAGTTGCCTTGCTTGAGTTTGTATTTGCGATTGTATGTGTGAGCGAAGGGAAATCGCTTGTTTGTTTTATTTGGTAAGACCAGAAGTCGTTGCGTACAGCAGAAACTTTCCACTTTCTGGTTATCAACCCTTTTTTTTCTAAGAACCCGCTGCTGTAAAGCTTCTCATGAAGTGAATTTACTTCCCACTGTTTTGTTTTGTTTTTCTTTGTATTCACTGGCATATCCCTTTCGCTATTCTTCCCTCTTTTGTAGTTTTCATTCAAGAAAAACTGCCATGAATGTGTATGAATGCGGCCGCTGCAACCCCTTCTGCCGCTCAATAGCGTTTTTGTATAGTTGAAATTGGCGTTAGCGTCTGTTTTGTGTGAGTAGCTCTTTTTGGCTGCATTAAATTTCGTGAAATTTGTTTATTGTTTGGAAATACTGCTTATGTTTCATTTCTTTTCATAACATCAGCGTACTTCCGCATTGCCTTCTTCTGTTGGTTTTAATGTACGGAGCTGGATAATTGGTATACGAAAGTTAAATAGCAGACTGTGTTTAAGAAATGCAACATCTTATTTATTCATTCATTCATACATGTGAATACATTTTTGATGAATATAGATGAATGTAAATGGCAATAGTAGCGGGCAAATGAAATTTCGTATCGTATCGTTATTGCACTCCCACCTTCCGCCAGCGATGCCACCATCAGAATCCGGGTGAATAGTTCGCTCAGCAAAGACAGGGAGGCTTCGAGGGGCTGCAGGTAGGCAAAACTCATGTTGCCTTCAATTTTGGAAGGTCCATTTGGGTTTTTTACTCTCATTGAGCGAACAACTTGTTAGACTGCTGACTGGTCACTTCCCGTGGCACAAGCACCTGAGATAACAACTCCATTTGCTCATTCTGCTTTGAAGAGGATGTGCTACTTCCCCGCCTTTGCAAAAATTAGGTATGAGGAATTTGGCCGCGGTGTGTTAAGAGACGAACAGCTGAACTTATTGACACCGAATAATCTGCTTAGTAAATACTGTGGATAGCGTAGCCAGAGTTGGACTGATGAGGGTTGCTTGTTCTAATCACAGCCGAAGGCCACCAATGCGAAGAAACAATTTGGATGGCGTAACCCGAGTTTACATTTTCTCTGTAAAAATGCTAATTTTATTCCATTTTCAATTGGGTATCCAGGGGTCTATAGAGGAGTCCGAGAGGTGAGGAGCCACTTTTCTTAATGTTTGGACTGTGCTTATTTTTTTTAGATGCCACACTCCCTCCGTTTCCGCCTCCATAATAAAACCATTGTACAGAAAACCGAAACTTTTCCAATTAATTTTTTTAATTGCGGACTGTGCGGCCTCGATAGTATCCCTTGTCGGGAACTAGACGGAAGAATGCAAATCTGACCAGCGCCTGTCCAAAAGCGAGATTTATCTCCGGTCGTGAACATTTCTTCTTAATTTTTTTTTATTTACGACTCGATTTCAAAGTGTGACATTTCGTTGAAAAGAAGTTTATTCTAAGGTACTGACTACATCCACAGCCTTTTAAATTCCAATGATTAAATTTTAGCCCAACTAAATACAACTTTTCTCTGCATAAAAATAAACATTTTAATAATACTTGTTTTCTTGAAAGCGTAACAATAAATTAATAAGCAATAAAGTTAGAGCGACTCACTATTTGGACAAGGCTACATAAGTATTAATGTTGATATTAGAGTCCAGCGCAAGTGTATTTGCCGCATTTCGTTCAATAAGTACTCCTTGCATTGTACTCTACTCCCAACACATTGTTACTCTTTTTCCGCATACATACACTACTTGGCGTTGAGGGAGTAAATACTTGACGTACTTGCTATTACTCCACCAAAGTACGTACTCTACTTTCCCTAATTGCGTACGAGAGATATTTGCTGCTGCCAAAAGGGAGTAGCAAATCTACTCTCTGTATACTTGTAGTACGGTAAGTACTTGCGTATTAAATTTCAATTCTGGTTGTTAGCCTACTAGTTGATATCGTTTGCAGCGCTGGTCAGTGAAATTGAAAGAGTAAAAATAGAATATGGAAATCGACGATGTAAGGAAATGTTTACGGCCTTATTTATAAAAAATAA
>NW_016159955.1:0-7083 GCF_001687245.7 Rhagoletis zephyria | reverse complement strand
ATACCACAAATGCGCGATCCAGAAAATTCTTCTATCATTCTTGCCACAAATGTATGTTTTCTTCGAAAATACTCAAGTACTACCAGTAGAGTACTCTACTGTCAAATACCTTTTACTCGCAGTAGTTGCGGAAGGCAAAGTAAATACTCTACGCGTCTTGCTATTGATCGGTAGTTTACGTACGCTTGCAGAAACTGGTTTATGCTTACTCACACTTGACCCGAACGATGAGAGTAAAGGAGGGAAAGTATTTGCGCGGCGATCGGATGTCTTGTTAGGGTCTTTAAATGGAATTGCGCAGGAGTGTAGTTGATATTAAAAATTGTTGTCACTCATACGCCATGGCATACGAGTGACTTTGCCTGGCAGGCAAGTAAATAATCAAATGCATTCCTTTTGTTGTAGAGTTTTATATACTCAGTGAGAGTTACATATATATGTACTTTCCCTGTTAATTACTAAAACCCGCGGTAACTAATAAAGTTAAGTTAAAGAAAAAAAGAAGATGTTCTTCAGTCATGTCCTTACAAAGAGTCAACCCGAAATTTTTAATATTTCAAATTGCTGCATCATTGAAATCATGTCTGAACTGTAAAATTAAATACAAAGCTTTAGTATTTCCTAAATTCAATATTAAATAGTTAAAATCTGTCTTACTAAATATTTTCTTACACTTTTCACCAACACAATTTGTTATATTTTATTACTATTTTGTAGGAAGTTTTTAAAGATCTTTGGAAACAAGCAACAATTTTGTATGTATTTGCAAAATATTTATTTAAAATTTTCTTATTGCAAAGTGTGTCACATACATACTATTGCATGTATTTGTATACTTACTTGGCAAAGTCTCATTGTTTTATTGCCAAAAATCGACTAGCTGACACACATAAATACGCACCTACATAGGTATACATATATTTGCCTAAAAGTAATTTGAGTACATTTTGTGATGCGTTGTAGGTTTTGCGGTTAGCAGCAGCTGACATTTGTTAAGTAAAAGCTTTTAATTTGTTTTATTACTCCCACATAAAGAGCATGCGGGGACATATCGAGCCCTAGTGCGGTTAGCGCCCAATATATAGATTAAATATTTTGTGGTCTTTGAATATGTACATATGTATGTACAAGAGAAATGCGTAATACAATACGATAACAATGCTTTTTATGTGAATATATTTGGCGCATTCCAGCTCAATTCGGAGGCGCTTTGCATTTCGCATTTTGATTGTTTTCATAAATTTTTACGTTATAGCAACAAATGAGAAAGGACCTTGTGATTTTTTAAATTTTGTGGAGTATGCAGTTTTTTTTTTTTATATATTTGATTAATGCATTTGACTAGATGCAGTCATATAGTTCTTGGCGCTGAGCTGGAAAAAATTTGTTAGTTTTTCATTAATTTAAAAATTCGAAAAAAATAGGCGTCGAGGTCTATCAGTACGCGTTTCTTTGGAAATCAACATTTTAAAAATATTTAAAAATTAAAAATTTTATTGAAAGACGGTTGTGAAAATTTTTTCGGTTTCATACACCAAAAGTGTTTTCAAAAGATAAAAGCATTTAAAAAGGGAGCGCTGTCTTTTTCAAAAACACCGACACACAAAAAAATAGTTGTGTGTTCTTTTAACCAGACCCACCTACCGACATGTATTACAGCCGGCTGAATTGGAATCTGACCCATATGCATACATATTCGAGATTGAAAAAATAAAATCCCTTACTATTGTAAAGTAGCTCATGTCTAACCCGTGTCTAATACTTACTAAAGCTAGTCTTATTAAAGTAATATAAAGTAAGTAAGTAATAGAGGCAAGTATAATCCAATTTCTCTTATCGTAAAGTAAACGAATTTTCGTATTTGTACTATTTTTTCTATTTTTTTTTATTTTTTGTGTGTTTATATTTTCCGTTAAAACTTTATATATAAGAATCGCAGTAATTTTTATAACTTGCGCTGTCATATTCAACAATTTCTATCAATGCAAATTGTATTTTTATTTTATTATTTGCAAGCACAAATTTATGAAATAATTTTATTGGAATTGAATATCCGGTTTCGAAAATTGTGCATGAAATTAGAATCCGGCCTGAATGGGCACAGCTTAAATATCTTGCTAACCTTTTTATTTTGCGACTACAAAAAAAACTGATGAATTTCGTAGATTGACAAATTGAGCAAAGAAAAGATTAGGTTTAGTATATAACCACGAAATTTTGTGAAAAAGCCAATTACAACCCAAAAACTACATATTATGTAAGTACATACATATGTATTTATCTACTTTTTTATTTTTGGTATAAAGCCACACAAAATTTTGTAAATATACACATACACACATAACTGCGGTTGTGTGTATGTATGTGTTTACGTGCCCAATAGTCCAAGGAGAAGCTTAAGCTTAAATGACAGCAGAGGCGGTCATGCAAGTGGAATACTTGACCTATATTTGCAATGTTAAAGAACTTCAAACAAACTACATAACAACAATAACTTTGCTCAGAATACACAACAAAGATAAAACAAAAACAAAAAAGACAAACAAAAAAAGTGGAAAGAGAAAACATCACTGCAGCGGCGGCAAGTGCATACAGTTGGCAGCAGAAAAGTGAGAATAAGAACTTTCATTGCAATTGCACAACATTGTATTTAGCAAGCACATATACGAGCGCCTTCAAAAAACCTGAAAGACAAACCTTTCTGGAACTCTGTCACAGCAGCTACCTCTCAATTTGGCGCTTTGACTCAGAGAGTTTGTGATTTGGCAGCACTGGAGCTGCTTGGCTTTTACCACTTCAGTGCTCTGGCAACCTAATTTGCAGAACTTCTGTGCGCAATTCACTTTCCACTGTGCGGCGACACTTTGAGGGCTTTAAACTTTTTTCTTTCGTTTTTTTTTTTGACGCAACACAATTTTCAAGGCAACCGCTTAAGTTTAGTAGAACTAATTATTTCGCAGAATTTTACTTAGCTGCCTGAGTATTGTCTGCTTATTAATCCATTATTGGCTCTATAATCAAATACATATATGTTTGTTTCTTAGTTGTCTTGATTGTAAATATCGCCTTGCGATGATAGGAATTTTCGGTCTAACAAAATGGCCTGACTAAATATAATTCGTACCTGTTATTGGTCATCGCCAGAACACACTTACAAGCATACCTGAGTTTGATAAAGTTACTCATACGCCAAGGGTATGAATTTTAATGCTGATTTTTTTTTTGCTTTCACTTCCTAGGATGATTCTATACAGAAAATGTGTACCCATATCTTTATACCTGAGCGAACTTGTGCACAAGGGTATTATAACTTTGTTCACATAGCGGTTGTTTGTAACAGCCAAAACGAATCGAGATCGATATAGACAAATATAAATATACTGCAAATAAAATGGTTCCGTACGTCATGCGGACTGCGACCCTCGTACGGATGGACGGGAGAGGAGGGTAAAAGCGTTGGAATTATTATTATTATACATAAGTGATCAGAATGAAAAATGCACCAGGTACTAATCGAGTTGTTGCCCGCTACTCGATCGGAAGACATCGCGTCGTGATTAGTTTGCTTCTTTATTCTCCAACGACAAAAAAATCCTAAAATAAAATCAAATATGCCGTTCATGCTCACCCTGACATTAAAGTCGATAAGCAAAGTTTTAAGATCGTAGCAGGGGTAGCGTTCGTACGCTTCTTCCAGGCGCACATAGAATTGCTCCTGGATAATTCCTCGCATTGAAGCGCACACACTTAGGTGGAATGAGGATTGTGGCAATTCGTTCACAGAAAAACGTGGACCGGGAGACAAAGCGCCGGAGTCTTCATTCAACTCCGAATTGGTGAACCTTTTAGAAGCAACTTGCTAACCTCATAAGCAGCATACTTCCCACAGTCGAGCCGCATTTAGAGGTCATCTAGCAGTTGGATTTTGGCATTTTCCTTAAAGGGACTTGCACAAACGTCAATACCAAGACTGCCTTTTGATTTTCATTGGGGCTAGGTTTGATTGTGACGGACTCTAAGCGCCTAGCGCACAAAATTTTGCTGCAAAGATGATGATTATATTTTTCACTGATGCTTATACGCGGCATACAAGGTGCGTCTGACTTGCGTGTCGGTTTTGAAGTGTCCTATTTTGTTTATTATGTTGAAAAATTTAATTAAAATTATTTGATAAGTTAAATGGATTTTAAGAAGATGGGTATCAATCGAAATGGGTTTCAAAATAGTTTATTTCTTAACTGTATTTAGGAGAGTTACCATGTGCGTAATAAATCAAATTCAACATACAACAACAACAATTTCAACAATTGAAATATGTATAACAATTCCACACGATAAAAAGATTTAAGTTTGAAAATAGTTTTAAAGGGGTCACCACCTGTTTGAAAAGTCGAGTTTGATTTACTTATACACAACCTATACAAAAGTGTCAAACGAAAGAGTTTAAAGAAAACTTTAGGCTGATGATATTTTTAATTATGGTGCCATCTATTTTTTTAAGGCCAAAATGGGAAGAACTGTTATTCTACATAGACGTGCAATAAGTTTTTATTTTTGGAAGTTAGACCATTTTTAGTGGTGCAGGGACATATGAAATTTGATGTAATGAAAACCGACGCCATGCGAGATGTCTATCACTCAGAAATGGTTTAGATGAATCGTTAGGAATACGTTTTGAGGTTTTTGAATTGGGTTTTACCTTTTTAAAAAGTTCAGTAAATACAATTTTGGCGTTTTAACGCCATACGGGTTCACTAGTTAAATATGTATATTGCATAATTTTTACTTTACATTCAACCTTTTCGACAAAAGCGCTACAAATGTATACTACCGAGAGCAGATAATGATTGGATGCAGAAATGAAATTCTATACCGTATATAAATTCTTTTGCTTTTAATTAAAGTATGTATATACATGTAATGTCCAATCTGTGCATATTTTACTACTTTTTCATTTTTTGCTTTAATTACCAAACTTAATTCATATAAATTCGATGTACACCGTAAATAATAAAACTATTAATCTCCTTAGAAACGCATTTCCAACTCTTTTGTGCTTGATTTCAATTAAAACGTAAAACTTTAGTCGCTTCATAGTCCAGACCATCGAAATACTCTGCGTACATACATAGCTCTGCTTTGTGCAAAGTGAAATCTCACAAAAATGCGATGGATTAATTTTAATTCGTTGTGAAGCTGACAAAAAGCAGACTAAACGCTAAAAGCGACTAAAATAAAAGTTGGTTACAAATGCGTTGTTGAGTGTTGCTTGGTTGCCAGAGCTTAGTGAGCGTTGAGTGCATAACCATTTAAATGCACCCACTTATCCTTTGCTAGAGCTTCAAACTTAGGTAATGGTCATTATTTTTATTTTCTGCTTTGTATATTTATGCATACATTATTTACAAATCGCACGTTTAATAATATAGAGATGTAATTCAAAATTTACGTTTTTGAAGATTTCGTCAGACAATTAATGAGTTTGAAAAGGAGAATATGTTCAGCCTAACCGGTTTTGGGAGCTTTGAAATAAAATTGTAATACATAATTTTAAGGGGCATAAGCACCCCAGAGTAAGACCACCCCCTTCAAATTTATTTTCAAACGGTACTAAGGTTACGTCAAACTCGCCTGAATGTATTTGTCACATATATTCACAGATACTAATAAATGGAAGAATTGCAATGCATGAAGCATTAAATATATGGATATACCGCCCAATTCTGTGTTTTTTGTGATACATTTTTTGCAAAGAATTTTTATCAAGATTTCTGTATTCTGTGACAGTACTTATCAAATAAAAAAACTCTGACTCTGATTGTCAGATCAGAAAAATAAGAATTTAAAAGCAAAATATGTAGCTTTTGACTGCCCTAGCCGAGTAGGTAGAATTTCGTGTGTCGCAGGTTCAAATACCGGAACTGCAATATTTAAATGATAGAACATTTTTTTTAGTATACAAAATTTACAGCTTTTGCGTGAAATTTCAATTTGTAAATGCTTGTCATGGGATTGTCAACCTTCATAATTTATCAGTAACCGGGACGTTACACATTCAATTTTCCTCTTTCAATTTTCAATACACCCACACTTTTTCACTAACACACTCTTATTTATTACTTGAATGGGCAACTTGCTTTCAAGTTTTCCCTTTGAATTGAGTTTCAATTTTGCTTTTAATTTAGTGAAAGTAAACAAATTTTAAGCTCCTGCAGGCTAAAATGTTAATCTTCAATGGAATTAAAAATGGAAAATGGCCATAAGAAGCTAGTTAGTTACATTGATTTCTTGAAGACGACATGTTCATAATGAAATTGCTTCTCAAATTGAATACAGCCTACGTAATGGCTTTCAATTTTGATGATTTTTGACAAGCAATTTGTGTGAGGAAGTGGAAAGGCAAAACTGATTGTGTGACGTCAGCGTAAAAGAGCTTTGTAAGAATGCCAGTTCTGGATAAATAATAAGAAATTGACAAATTATACAAATTTTGAATTTATCAAGTGCACAGAATCGGACAGATAAAATTAATAAAAATGTTCTAGTTCCATTTTCAATAAAAAAAAACCCAGTGCGTGTAGTCTCTACGTGAAGTGAAACTTAATAGAGGAATTTCAGAAAGAAAGAAATGTGTGATATACGTACACATGTACATATTTTCTAATACACTAAATACATATTTATTTTAATTTTTTTAACGAGCTTTAATTTTTTATTTTTTATAACCAATTGCTAAGTTTAATTATTATTTTTGGCTGAGAAAACATGCATATCTACAATATTAACTAGTAGATTGTGCTAACTAAAGTAAGATATAAAAAGTTTTATTTCAATATTATTAATATTTCTAGAAAAACTGCATCAATGGTAGTCGCTAATTTGGTTGTTGGAACATATCTACCAATAACCATTTCCAATGAAAAGTTTTCTTTAACAAATTTTTGTCAGTTCATCATACATTTATTCGGCCAGCGAAAAGTTTACGTTGAAATCTCCTGCGAGAATTACAGGTCGATCATAACAGTCTACTAATTTTTATATTCACCTTCATCTTCATCTTCATCTTCATCTTCATCTTCATCT